>NW_006494613.1:17175286-17175538 GCF_000325575.1 Pteropus alecto
CAATTTTTTAGGTTATATATGTTACTCTAAGTATGCTATTTTTTTTGCTTTTTATAAAGCATTTTATATTTTCAATAAAATACACATTTAATAAATAATGAATAAAAATTTTAAAATATTTGAATTTCCCAGCACAATTAGTTTACGTCTATTATTTCCATCATATACTAAATATGACTTTTTTAAGCTCTTTATTTTGCTCAGTTAATCTATTGATGTACCTGAGCCAATACCAACTTTTAAATTATTGTA
>NW_006494613.1:17175568-17236330 GCF_000325575.1 Pteropus alecto
GTGTCTTTCCCTTTATCGTCTTCTTAATTTCTATTTATCTTTTTTCTTTGTTTTTCTTCTCTTTTTTATCTCCTACTTTCTCTTTATCCATCTCATTTTCTTTTTCCTCTTCCATTTCCTAGATTGCTTGAACTATTCTTGATCCTTTATACTTCAATACAAATTTTTAAATCAGCAGAGATTTCATTAAAAAAAAAAAAACCTGTAGAAATTTTGTTGGTAATAATCTTTATTTGTAGATTAATTCTGAGACAACTATCATTTTTAATTAAATTATTATTAAATAAAGTCATCTGCCTATGTTCATGATATATCTCTATTTATTTGTTTTGTTATTTCCTCCAATAGATTTATCTAGTATACTTTTATTATGTTTTGACAAATCTGTTCCCCCACACCCAGCTTATTTGTCTCTTAATTTTTATTTTTAAAAGGTAGACATTTTAAAACAAAAGCATATTTTGATATGATACTCTCGGGCCTAAATAGAAAATGTTTAATTAAAAAACAATTATTGAACACATTCATTCTGGACAAGAAGGCATAGACATTTCTTGCTTCTCTCTTTAAAATATAAACCCTACATATAATGCAAGAGGCAACCACGGGAGAACTCTAGAAGGTGGAAAGTAGGAGGTACACTGGTTCAGGACCCCAGAACTAGAGAAACAACATAATGGCAAGGTGTTTTATGCCCCTACTCCCAGTGGAAGAAAGCAATCTAGGCCCAGCATTTCCTGGTCCAAAATCTAAGAACAGAAGGCAGCTTGAATAGGTACATTCTTTCCCAAGATAGAACTGGAGCCCTCAGACAACACCAAGAAAACCCTGTAACACCTCGCCACCACCAAGGGCCGCCTATTGGGAAACCTAATAACTACAGGTGCCCAGGGGAAGAACGTGAGGAAGAATTTTTGCCCACTGGTCTGAAATTCACCTTCCTTACAAAAAGACACATGGATGGCTGGGCAACACAGAAATCAGGGACCCACCACAACAAGTAGCCGTACATTAGAAGCTCTTTTTCTTTACCGTCAGACCCGTGATTCTCTTCTCCCACAGGGTGACATCACAGAATCCAATCAGCCTCATCCAAAGAGACTCAGCCTAAATAAGAGGCCCTGCCCAGGATTCTCTTTTTTGTCCCTGTAAGTGTGACCCTACTCTGTCCTGCCAAGAGACAGAGGGTGGCTGGGATACCAGTGAAGGACATTCTGTCACAATAAGTTTCTGGAACAGAAGCACTGTTTTTCCCCCACAAACATGGGAATTCATCACAGCTAGAGATTAGATAGGGAAACTTCTTTATCCCAGTAGACCTGAAACTCACCCCACTCTCCACCATTGAGGGACACTTGGTGACCAGGACTGGAGACAGCCCTCACAACTCTTTGGGCAGCCACAACAGCACTAGATGAACCAAGTAGACCAAAATAACTCTGCAAGCTCTTTAAAAATTAAGCAATGTTTGGAATCAAAGCCTACAACAGTAGACGAAGGTTTGTGTGCTAAACTTAAGCAAGGTAAGTGCCTGAAAAAATAACAAATATAAGTAGAACATAAAGTCTTCTATATAATAGAAACAATGTTCAGAATACAGTAGAAATTACTCATCACCAGAAAAATTACAACTTGGAAGAGAAAAGATAATCAACTCACACCAAGATGAATCAAACCGAATTAATCAAGATAATTTTTAATAAATTATCATAAAAATGTTTTAATAGTTAATTAGAAACTCTCTTGAAACAAACAAAAATCAATTAAAATTTTTAGGAAAGAAATAGAAGTTATAAAAATAGAAGGAAATACAACTTATGAAACTGGAAAATATAATAATAGAAATAAAAATTGTGCTGGATGAACTCAATAGTAGATTGAAGATGACAGAAAATAGAATCAGGAAAGTCGTGGACAGATCAGTAGATTTACCCAATTTCAATGACAGAGAAAAAATACTAAAAATAAGAAATAACAGAGACTAAAGAATGAGTTGATTGATAACAAAAAACTCCTATATTGTATCATCAAAGTCTCACAAGGGAAGAAAAAAGAGAATTGAGCTAAAAGAGTAAAAAAAAAATACCCCAAATTTCAAAATTTGGCAAAAAGCACAACAAATTTAAGAAACTCAGCAATCTCAAACAGTTAAAACCCAAATAATTCTATGGCAAAACACATCATAATTAAACTTCTGAAAACAAGGCAAAGAAAAAATCTTGAATGCAACCAGAGAGAAATGAAACACCATATATAAGAGACACCAATTCTATGAGAGAGAGTTTCTAATCTGAAACTAAAAAGTCCAAAAGGAAGTGGCACACCATTCAAGACGTGAAAGAAAAGAATTTTCAAACTAGAATTCTTTATTCAGCCAAATAATCTTTTTAGGAATGAAGGTAAAGACATTATCAGATGAAGGAAAACTAAAAGAATTTATTACTAGTAGGACTAAAAATTATCTGTTTGAAGTTCTTCAAACAAAAATAAAATGATTTAAAAAAATCTTAGGTCATCAGGAAAGGAGAAATGCCAATGAAAAGGGGACACAGAAATATGAATATATACAATCAACCATCCTCTTTAGTATTTTATGTCATCTTTGGGGATTAAAATGAAAATAATTACAGCAAACAGTCAAAATACCTTTAGACATCTGTTATTTGATCTGAACAATGTGTAAAACATTGATAAACATGCACTCCTTAGTTTGGCCAAGATGCTACACTCCCAATCCCTCATGTTTTACAACTACCTTAATTCAATTCTTATTTAATGTGAGGCTAAAAGAATAAAAAGTAGAACTTGCATGAGTGGTTCAGAAAGGAGAGAGATTCCAAATGAACTAAGTTAGAAGTTGACATAGATTTTCAGAATGATTATTTATTGTTTAACATATGAAGGAGTTATCAAAAATACCTTTCTTGAATACCAAGTTAAAGGGAATACACTTGAGAAACTGAATATTTTACTTTCTTCTTTTTTCTGAACATGGTAAAAAAATAAAGCATTGCATTTTTACAGACTATAGAAGTGCAGACATAAATACTTTTGTAAATGACTATAGACTATGAAAATACTTTCATTTTCTCTTGATCATACAGATAACTACAAAACAGAAGGAAATAAATTATTCCTTTCTTAGCAGAGCTTTTTGCTGGTTCATAACAGATGTTTTTTTCCACAAATTAGTTTATAATTTCTTTCATAACTCAGACCAAACAACCCTTCAATTTATAGTCAGGAAATAGATATAGTGCTGCATATAATTCTGGTAATTATATAACAAAACTGCACTTTGCTATATGGAAACCTTGGCCATCCATCATTCAGTTTAGTATTGGGGCAGCTTAATCTTCTGTTGCATCAGCTGTGCAAAGCTCAGCCACAAACACAACAGATTTGTCAGACTTTCACTGCGTGAAATTTAAATGATCAGTGCAAAAGATAATAGCTAGACACCTAGCTAGCTAGTTTAATAGAGCTGATCTGTACTGCATGTAACAACTGCAAACATTTGAGGGAGTGTGGGGGGCATAACTATTTTTTATACTGTGTAGCTCTCCAATATACTGTCACTTAGTTTACAAAAAAACAATAGTTAAAGTGCTTTTCTTTTCTTAAAATGGCTTATAATATTTGAATTTGATACTGTATCTTAGAGTTTGATCTTTGTGGGGCTAAGAGTTTGTTTTGAAATAGAGCAAAATGAGGTATTATATCTATCTTGATAATCATATACACCTATATGCCTCCTCCTGAACTTTTACATGATTTATTATTTTTTTTAATATGTCAGTAATGCCAGTATATAAGTGGCTCCCCAAGCAAAGTTGGGACTTTATTGCATCAGATACTGTTTTGTGTGTAAGGAAGAAGTGGGCGCAGACACAAGATAACTAAGGCCGGCTTTTAAACTTGAGGAAATAAGACTCTAGTACAGGTAACTGACACTGCTAAACTGAAAACATTGTAAGGTCCTAAAGATATGATCTCATGTATTACAAGTAAAGAATGCTCTTTCCAGTTTAAGCCAGGTGACAGAAGCCTATTCTCGCATAATGTCTCCAGAGCTAACCTACTGGCTTAATATAGGATTGGATATTTAATTTTCAATCAAAATACTAAAGACTTGAGTAATGTATGACACACTATCACTTGAAATTTGACATTTGGTCATTTGTTTATACGCATAGAGTAAAAAATAAAAACTGATGAAATAAATCATCTTTGCAATAGAACTCCATGAAAATGATATTATTAAAAAAGAATTTTAAGCATTTTAAACAATTTTTTAAAAAACAAGGTCACAATTTGTATTTTTTAATATATAAATATGTTTTATTTGGTAAAGATTTTTCCTGGTTTACAACCTACTGCTTAGAAAGCTTTTTGATACATAAAATTTAGGCTAGTATAGAAAATGTTATTTAAATGAGGTTATATATATTTTTTTACATTTACTGGTTGTAAAATAAAAATTTTAAATAAACACTTTGTTTTCCTAGTGTTTAACTTTGCTTTTTTTGCCTGAACTTTTGGTATCATATCCAAAATTATTCCAAGGCTACTGATAAGGAGCGTTTCTCATATGTTTTTATCTAGAAGTTTTGTGTTTTCAAATCTTATGTTTAAGTCTTTTTTTGAGTTGATTATTGTGTATACTGTAAGATAAGGGTCTGATATTTTGTTACATGTGGATACCCAGTTTTTCCAACACCATTTATCAAGGCCACTATTTTATGATAGTAACAATATCTTCCATGACATATTAAAGAGAATTACCTAAGACTAAAAAATTTCCCTTAAATGAATATAATTATATGGATTAGATTTAATGAAAAATAGTTGGAAATGATAATCAAATGGTACATGGAAAACAAATACTAGAGCTTTGAAAAATCTCAAGCAACGTATAGATGCTCAAAAGCTCCTAAGACTAAAGTAAATTAATATTGAGAAATAGTCAACATTACTGCCCCCTTGGGTCCTACTAGAATTTTTTGCACATGGTAAAGGTTGATAAATATATGTTAAAAGTTTATTTTATAAAATACACTGAGATTTTCACGTTCTTAAAGCAAAAGAATTGCAGTTTCTTGGGCTCCTCTATATTTTTTTGTAAAAATCATACCAGTTTAAACAGAATTTACTTGAGAGTTAAAAGATGATGTAATTTACATATAACCTATATGTGTCTCACTAAATGAAATAAGAAACAGAAAGAGAAATACTTTGAGAAGTTAATTTCACATTAACTAAAAAAAATGTTATATTTTATTATTTCCTGATTAAAAATTATATATCATCAGAATTTTTTAAATTTAAACTTTGGATAATAATACAGATAACCTTATATCAAAGTTTTATCTTTCTTTTTAGATGAGTCTCTATTTATCTGACCATACAAGATGCTTGACTAGCTCTAAGTCTTTATGGTGATATTGCCCTGTAATAACCAGCTTGGTATTTATTTCAATGTAATTATGTAACGTTTTTTGCAAATACACATTTTCCTTCAAGGACTATTATTGTGACAATGTTCATATTTCTATACTTCTTCCTATGAAATTAATCAAGATTCTGACATGTGAGTAAAAAAAATGTATAAGCAATACAAGCAGCATATATTTTAATATATGTATTATACATAAAGAGTATTACTCAATGTTTCCAAGATTTATTTAAAGACATCATTAATAAATACTAATACATTTCTTCTTTTATCCCTTACTATCACTGGCTTTAATAGTTGTATGTGTCTCTGTAGTTAACCAGACTTAGTTTAAAATTTTGTACTTCAGCAAGTTATTTAAACAGTCTGAGCAATAATTTTCTCATCAAATAAAGATAATACTAGTCCTCATCTCTTTAGCATTAAATGTATATATATGCCAATGTATACATGTATGTAAATGGGTATACAGCATATATATATATATATGTGTATATATACATATGAAATATATATATACTATATATGATTATGTATATACCATATATACTATAAAATATATATAGTATACATCATATATACTATATGTGCACATATATAGGTATATATTTATACTTTATATATATATATGCACATACAACATATATTCTGTTATATATAAAGTTTAGATAACCACTAGTATACACATATGCATGTATGTGTGTGTATATACATGCATGCATATGTGTATATATACACACACAAATATGCATGTGTGTGTGTGTGTGTGTGTGTGTGTATGTATATATATGTATAAATATACATTGTCTTATATTTACACTTAATATATAACAGTATTATATTTATACATGTATATATGTATATATACATGCATATCAGTCAATAATATTGTTATGTATACATTGTATATAATAACAGTTATTGACATATAGCAATTTCTAAGGACTAGTGCTATTGTCACTATCATCCTAATTGCCATCAGTTATTTTTTCAACTTTTACTTCAATCTTATTTGGTTAGTAGTAGACTTAATTTTAATCTCCCTAACTTTAAATTCAAATTTTATTCAAGATTTATATTTACAACTTATTCATTATATGACTTTATTTTCTGGTTTATCTGGGATTTAGATTCTTCATCTATTCACCAATAATAACCCTTTACAAACCCATTATACTGTGGTGCTATGTGAAAAATCAAAGGTGGGAAAACCAAATGTTTTCTAAATACAAATACTAAAATATGTTAAGCTTACAATTTACTGAGGTAATAAAAATACAAATTTAGAAGATACAAAAAAAGTACGAGTCTATCTTACAGCATTCTCTAGTTATTTCAATATTTTTATTTATTAAAATTTTGAGCAGCAACTATTTTAAAGCTGTATAACCTAGAGATAATGTTCAAAATATTCAATAATAATCTGTAATATTCAAAATTTTATATAATTTTGTTAAATATCAGTTTATTGAACTTTATGTGATGAGAGAAACATTACTTTTCTAATATACAATTAGGTTGAGAAATCACATTTAATTCAAAATCATAAGAAATAAACTAGTTCCTATTACTCACTGAGAAAATCATGCGTAACGGACCACCCTTTGAATGTGAAATTCTATTTATTGGTATGCTTTAATAAGACAAATTGTTTTTTTTTAACCTCTCACTTTTCAAAGAGCAGGTTAAAAAACTTTGTATTAGCCGTCAAAAGACAAAAAATCTTATAAGGCTCCCTCTTTCTTAAAATATTATGTGACAGATACTTTATAGAAAGGGTTGTTGGAGAATATAAAATAATATTTTAGTGATATGCTTTTATTTTCAAAATGTGTCTTCTGTGAACATTTCAACTCCACAAAAGCAGGTATCACTACAATTTTTCAGTTTTTTTTTTTTTTTTTTTTTTTAAAGAAACTGATATAAAGCCGGTCATAGAGGTAAGCTGGTGCTAAAATTCCAGGCTCATAACTGCAAGCTCTACTTCATCAATGTAACTATCACCAACATGCATAGTAACTGTGTTGGTAATACTAAACATAGTATCAGGAGCATAACAGTGCAAAATGCAATTCTAATTTAAAGGCAGTAAAACCCTACAAGTTTTTATACCTCTGTCAAAAATTCAGAAACAGTAGAAATAAAAACCAGATCAGTTAAACAGTATTAGTAAGAGTTTATTGTGCAGAAAAGGACAGTTTGCGAATGTTGAGTCTTCAAATCCAAAACTGGAATGAAGCTCAGAGGCATGATGTTAAAGGGTGGCTTATAAAGTGAAAATGAGGACTTCGTTTAAACTTTACAGTGGTGGGTTATTATTGTAATGAAGGATTCAAAATGGGAGAGAATTGGTTAAAAGCAATGATATTATACCCTTTTTAGAAAATGATGAGTTTCTTTTATGATTATCAGAGGCATTTTCAAAAACTAACATAAGATACACTTATGTTCATGAGATAAATTACATGGCTTAAATGGTTTTGTCTTTTGGGGAGATTGTCAAACCTAGTCTCTATTTCATTTTATTTTAACACCTCCTGTTGAAATAAATGACTTAAAGAAATGTCTATTTAGATCTATCCTACAACTTGGGTCTCAGTTTTAAAGCATAGCATTCATTAATACTACATTTTCATTATAAAAATATTGGATGAAAAATTTGATTTGAAAATTAGAGGAAATGCAGAGATTGAAGTATAAAAAGATCATGTGTCTTGCAAGAGTTGTTTGAAGAGATACATTTACAGAAATTGGCACCATGATTTTCCAAGTTTGTCCAATAATTGAATTATTAACATAAAATCTTGAATCTTTTAAAGAAGATAGTTCAAAAATATTAAAAATATTGAACTTAAAAGTTTAAACTAAGAAATATTTCAATTTTTTTATTAAACCAAAATTAGTTTTAGATGATATTAATTTTGCATAAAAAAGTTAATTCTGTATTTCAGCAATGTTTATATGAAATATATTTTTAACAACCTTGAGCATGTTCAGTAGTGCAAAGTTCTTTGTGGGATGTTTAAATAAAATTTTGTTTTTTTATCATACAAAGAAAAATAGAATTTAAGGTTTAAGAAAATTACATTGCTCTAGATTTTACTTATCTATTAATAAAATCTTAATTCTGTAAAAATGAAATTTAACTCCATTTATAGGAGTGAAATAAAATTATATAGCCATCAAACATTCTAGAAATTTCAGAAATGTTCTGTAAGCATTGTGACAATAATATTTATTAATAAGAAATGTGTTGAATACTTTTGATTGATTTTTCCGTAAAATATTTTGTGAAAAATAATTCTAAAATCTTTAAGTAATTTTGTGTGTGTTTTTTTTTGTTTGTTTTTTTTTTGACATACAAAGAGAGGATCTAGGCTACAGAAAGTTCTTAGTAACATTTGTATACTTTCCTGTACCAACAACAGTGGAAAATGATGAATTATTCATCATTTTATTGTATGTATGGCCTTCAGTAAAATGTTTGTGGGTGCATAATAGCACATATTAAATTGTTTCAATTAATGTCTGGAAATGCTATATAAAAATATTTTGATTTACCTTATGAAATTTCTTTTTAGTTAACTAGGCTTTACAGAATAAGTTTCTATATCCTATATGAGTTGAGAAATAGCAAAATTTTCAGTTTTGTCTCTGTATTTTATATGAACAGTAGATATGACACAGCATCATTCAATTAATACTTAAAATTAATTGTGTGCTAAGTAGAACCAATTCTCTTGGTTCCATCTATTGTTAAAAGAATAATATAGTAGAAATAGTATGTAATATTCCTTCCAGGACCATGATTTTATAGCTTTGCTTTCTTTCCTGTTTTGTTTAATCAAAAGCTTTAGATTATAATTGGTATACAATAGTTATTATTTATGGTTAATAAATACCTACAAATGTTTGACAGTTGAAACTCAGTCTTCTTATTGGAATTTAATAAATATTATTGGCTAGATAAGATCTTTTTATCATTAATGTTGAAGATGATTATTGTTTGTTTTGTTTTGACAGTTTAGAGAAATAATTAATTAATATATTTGTTCCTCTTTTCCATGTATTTTCTTAAAAGCTACTCTAGTGTTTTTGCTTCTGGGTATGTTCTATTCTAGGTTTATACTGCCTTTATAGAAACACTTCTTGCATAAGTGAAAATAGTGACTCAGAATCAATGTATTCTCACCTGTGCATTGTATACAACCTTTGGTTAAGTTTGGAAATTTCAACTTCAAAAGAAATTTTTAGAATTTTGAATAATCACAATTTCTTTAGAAAGAGATCATGACTGCCATTTGCTGCAGCATGGATGGACTTTGAAATAATCATACTAAGTAAAATAAGCCAGATAGAAAAAGTTGAAAATCACATGCTATCACTTATATGTGGGATATAAACCTAAGAGCAACAAATGGACAGGACAAACAAACAGAGACTCATGGACATGGACTATGGACTAGTGGTTACCAGAGGGTAGGGGTTAGGGGAAGAGGAAGGAGATAGACGGGGTAAAGGGGGTCAAATATAGGGGGTAGGGGAAGGTGAAGTGGGTAAAAGGGATCAAATATATGGTAGATGAAGGAAACTGGATGGTAAACACACAATAGAATACGCAGATGTCAAATTATAATGTACACTTGAAAATTATATAATTGTATTAACCAATGTTATCCCAATAAACTTAATTAAAAAATAAAATAAAATAAAAACCATAAAACACATAATTTTCCTTAAACATTTGTCTAAGGTGATCTTACCTCTAAGGTATTGAATGTGAGTATACCTTAAATAAAAGCCATTTACAGCTTTTTTTCCGCCTCTAATTGATCTGAAGTATACACATTTTCATTGTCTTTTCAGACTACAGTTGTTTTAATGAGAATTAGAGCCTGACTTTCTAAGAGTCATCTACCAACTAAAATAAACACTTGTCATTTCTTTGTTATTACACTGTGAATTGCTTCCATGTTTTTTTTTTTCCTAAGAGGAAAGTTAATCAAAAGAATGTCGTAGGAAGTATTTGAATAATACTTAACTTTATAAAGGTAAGCAAAATTGTTATTTTATGAGAAAGTTATTGACAACTGAATGAAAAATAAATTTAATTTTCAAGTAGGATTGATTCTCCAAGCAGAATTTTTTACAACATGGATTAAGAGCAGTATGAGCCCCTCTTCCTCTATCGTTTCCTAATTATTTTCTACAAGTCTTATTAAATTTAAAATTTTCCAAATTCTTTGTGCATAATCCTTATTAATTGTAACTCTTTCCTGACCCATTTAACAGAAAGGTCCTTTTTCATATAAAAGAGCATCTTCTTAACGAAACTTCATATGCGTGTGTATATATGTGTGTGTCTAAGAAAGCCTTATGCAATTTTTCTATGTATCAGTTTATTCTCAAAAATCAGTAAAGCAAACTTAATTATCTCAAATTATGAACAAGGTTTTATAAATAATACCCATCACAGAAGTTAGTTTATACTGTTAACGGTTGAGAAACAATTGATTTGATTACTCTTAAATAGGCCTGTAAGACAATTTTCAAAAGAAAAGTTTTCCCAAAAAGAAAGATAATTACCACTAAAAAAAATTAATTATCTTAATTTTAAATTCCCAGTTCTGACAGAAATAAAAATCTAATTGAAAACATAAAAGGATAAAAATATTTTCAACACAATTAAAAGAAACTTAAGAGATAGCCTTGCTTAATGTTCCAGTCTATACTAAAAATATGTTCCGATTCATAGAATTTTACTTTTTCTGGTTTTATTCACTATTTATCAGTTAGTAAACAGCAATGCACTTTTATTTCTGGCAGAAATTTTCTTACTGCTGCATATTATTTGTATTAAAACACACACACACACACACACACACACACAAGAAAAGGCCAAAATCAAAACAGCCAAGAGTTGAGAAGTTGCAGGTTACACTATTCATCAAGAGAGGAGAATTGTAGAAGTACTTAATAGTAATCTGAGCTTACCATTCTTCTGTTCTGTTTTTGTTTTTATTTTTTTAGGCCTTTAATGGTTTTTACAATTTAAACAAAATACTATCATAACCATGACAGGATACTATCCTGATGAAATCCTAAAACTACAAAGAAAAATAATCTTTCAGAAAGTTGTATTTTGTAATATGATTACTACATCGATGCATATTTCTTTAAAAAATTTTAATCATGTAATCAACTCATAATAACAATTTATAAACAGAATTGAAAAGATTATTTTTTAGAGATATTTTGGATGTTTTTAAGTTTTTCTATATGATTTATAGCATTGTGCCGATTTCTTTGGATCTTAAAAAGATGTAAAAGTCATCCTTCTCTAAAAAAGAAAAGATACAACAAAGGTCTCAGCCAATTGTATAGGTTACTCTACAGCTGGCAAGGCACTTGCAAATAGTCCCAATTTAAGATGAGAAAGCGGGGGCTTTATAACCTGGTGATATTGAGTAAGGTTTATCTCTTCAGGCTGAGCAAATCTCAGATACAAACCAGCTATGAACTGTTAGTCAAACACAGCACTAGTGCTGGGAATGGTGTCAGGATGGCACATCATCCTAACTACAATGCACCCCTTTTTCCTGCTCAAATGTTGCTCAAACCCAGTAATTTTGTTAAAGAAAAAAGAAAAAAGTAAAAAAGAAAAAGTTTGAGGAACATCTTTCCTAGGATTCTATTACATTGTGCTGCTTTTGCTAAGAGAAACTTGCAAGAGGTATGTGAGTGTGATGAACTGAAATCCATACCATTGTAACTGCATTCAAGACTGTAAATAATACTTATTTTCAACCATATCTACCACCTATTCTAGATTTCATTTACTCTTGGGCAGCACTCTGCTGTTCCAAATGGATTATCCATTGATTGAAGAAAACGCTCATATCTAAGATGTATGAATCCCAATTCACCATACCCTTTTTGGGTCATGACTACATCACTTGCTCGTTTACCTTGAAAATTTGTCAAAGGATTATCAAAAGATATCCAAGTGACTACCTTGGTATCAAATATATTCTTTCCTGTGTCCATTGGGTGATATGAGTCCTACCACTTTCTTATGATCAGGTTCAATTTTCTGGGCCAAGATAAAAACTCCACATCTGCTCTGGCCCCTTGGCACCTAGATCCTAATTAGACTGAAATTTAGTTGTACTTTTGGAAATCAATCCACATGCTCCCTTTCATAAGTGAGGGTCTCACTCATTTTGAATAAGGGCTCTTACTTTGGCATAGCAGACCTATAGATTTGAGAATCAAACTTCCTCTCGAATCTGTTATTCTTATTTTTTGGCCTGATTCACAGTTTTTTTCTGCCCTCCGACTGCTGGAGTTGAGAGCTTCTTCATATCCTGTGAACGAGATACTTTGGCATTCATACTTCACTATAAATTGGTAATTAATCATTGTCAGCCTTTCATTGTGTTTCTCCAAAGCACTGATTATCCCTGGCATAGTCATCCAATTCCATAGTTTTTTAATTTCTATTTTTCCTATCTTTCCCAAATGCCTGATATTTTATCCATAAGTACATTCCCTTACAGTAATAAACTATCTTGGTTTTCACATTTCAGTGATTTTCATTATCATCCCAGTGAAAGTTTAAACAATTATGCTGGTATTATATGCCAAGGGATATCTGTACTTCACCTACCATCAGTAACGGAGTCCTTATTGTCAACCAGCACAGTTGATCTATAGCCAAAATTCCATTTTAGAGTCTACTTTCTCAGACCAGACCCAGCCCTAACTGTCATCAGTCAAGTTCTCTAGGAAGCAGACTCTATACACAAAATGACAATTTATTGAAAAAGTCTTTCAAAATCAACACTTCTGTAGGTAAGGCAGGAAACAAGATTGGTCAGAAGGTGAATTTGAACTGTGATACAATCACAACGAGGGTCTTAGCCAATCCCATAGGGAACTCTGGAACTAAGATGGTTTTTCAAAATCGTCCTAATTTGGAGTAAGGAGTGAGGCCTTTATGTTTTGGCATCAATCAGTTATTATAAGCATGTTGCCACTGAAAAGGAGATATAACCTCAATAAGTTGGCTGCTAACATTTCCAGAAACTTGAAGAATGATTATTTGAATCTTTGAGGACAGATCTGTGCAGCACATAATAACATACATCACATCATCTTTTTCTTTTTAGACATTTTGGTGCATGTGCAGTTGTATCTCATTATGGTTTTAACTTATATTTCTCTAATTAAAAATGAATTTGAGCACTTTTTCAAATTTTCATTGCCCATTTGGATATCTTTTTTTAGTGCAGTGTCTGTTCAAGATTTGTTCCCATTGTGACGGTATTGTCTATATATGTATATGTATATATATATATATATTGCCATATATGTATGATATATATATGTTATATGTATATAATGAAAACTAGTATTGACATAAAATGATCTTCGAAGACAATAGAGGAAAGTAAAGAATAAAGATATATATGTGTGTGTTATTGCAAAATTTTATCCTATTTAATGTATTATCTTTTCATTCTTTAATGGCATCTTATGGTAAACAGAAGTTATTAATGTCATTATGACCCAATGTATGATTTTTAAAATAATTTAATGAGAATATTTTGCATTTTGTTTAAAAATATATTTGCTTGCTTTATGATGAGAAAAATGCTCTCATACGTTTTCCTCTAAGTGCTATATTTTTAACACATATTTGTACATACGATCTATCAGGAATTGATTTTTCTGTACAGTGTGAGGTATGAGAAAATGTTTTTCCCATAAGGATATCTTATTGACACAGAACCATTCATCAAAAAGATGACCGGATATTTTAAAAGATGTGTTTGTTTCCCTCCGTATTCTAGAATACAAGGAAATAGATAATTTATCAATTTCTTAATATAAAATTAAATGACTAGCACAATTAAATGAGACTGAATATCAAATATATATCTAAGATACAGAACATAGAATTATATAGCCTTTGCCATTTTATTAACTAATCTCCATTTGACAAAATAAGAAAATACACAAAAATCTAAGAGAATCTTTGATAAATTAGCTTTTTTGCCTGGTTGGCTTCGGTGTTAAAGTATCTTTGTTTTTAATATCATTTCTAATATTATATATCTATGTTATGTTAGGACAACATGTAAGCATTTAACAAAAATTGCAAAGTTTATTGGACACCTCTTGAAAATGACATATAGAGTAGGCATGTATTTTGAACACTCACCTATTAAAATCTCAAGAGTCTACAAATCATGAAAAAATTGACTATCGAAAAAAAATGGCATAGATGATAGAGGCTCTGTTCATCCCTCTGGCGACCAAATCAAAGTTGTGATGGAAACAAAGAGCAGCAGCAAATAAAAATTGCCTGGGATCTAGATGAACAAGCCATACAACAAAGGAGAAACACAAGTAATCACCCTGCAACAGCAGAAGGTAGGACAGGGCGTAGATGCAGGACTGCTCAGTCTTGAGCTGCTGAGTGAGATGGAGGCTATGGCCCCTGCAGCCACAGAAGCTTCTTAAAGGGGCTACGTTCACAAGTGAATTTTCACAGTGATGGACCTGCTCTCTCTGAGCACTGGGTTCAGCTGTGCACAGGAGGCACGTAAGACTTACAGGGAGAAATTGTCAGAGTGAGGGCCAAAGTGAGACTCGCTCTGTACGGAAGTGCAGTGGTATCCTTTGTTCCCTGTTGAGCCCTCCCCCATACCAGTACAGAGGACGAAGTGCTGCCATAGCCGAGATGTCATTAAACTGGATAACAGAGGTCACTCTGCCCAGAGGATTCCCTGAAACCCTGCCTTCCCCAACTCATGGCCCCACCCAAGCCACATCCAGGTGTATCCTCAGCGAGGCAAGTGCTCTTTGCTGAGTAGTGCCTAGATTCACACTGGAGGCAGCTGGCCTCAGTTTCTGGTGTGGCTGTTTGAGGCAACTATAAATACAGCATCTGTGAATTGCTTGCTGAATCTTAACGGGGGCCCCGGAGAGGCACATGCTGGGGCTAAACTTGGCCCACAGCTGAATCCCTCTCAGGACTGTGCCACTGGACACCTACTTCACTAATCCACACTAATAAGACCAGGAGACTTAAGAGCTTTGCTTAGTACATAAAAACAGACATGGAAAGGCAGCAAAAATGGGAAGACAAAGAAGCAGAAACCATATGAAGGAACAGAACAGAGATCCAGATAAAATGGAGTCAAGTAATCTAAAAATGCAGAGTTGAAAACACTGGTTATAAAGATACTCAATGTACTTTTGGGGAGTGTAGATAAATTCAGTGAGAACTTCAACAAAGAGATAAAAATCATGAATTTAATATGAAGATTTAAGCCATGTTAATCTATACTTATATTTATCCAAAGACTTTTTTTTTAGAAAACAGTACTGAATATATTCAGAAAAAAGAAGAGCATCAATTAATCATGTGACAATCTTTCAATCACCTCTGCCAAATTATTGGTGACATCTTGCCTACATGAACTAAGATACTCGATGTCTCCAGATACTACAAACGTTTTAAAGAATTTCTTCATGGAAAGATAATATAATTGGTCTATCTAATCCATAAAAGAATGAAAATCCTGCCTTGCCTCCAGTTTCTAGGGATTTCAGAGGCTTAATTATAGTTTCTTAGTTGTTCTTATTTTGATGTTGTACTTGCCCTGAATTCTTCATCTCATCTGTTTTGCTTTCTGGGGCTGATACAAATATTTTTACATTTCTAACTTAGCTAACAAATATGGAATGAGCAGTGAACCAGTTCCCTGCATTTTTATAAAAAACCGCCAGTGTCACTAAGTGTTTTTTATTCTTTTTTCAGCAAAACTTTAATGGAGGTTTATGTTAATGGAGAAAATCTATAGTAAGCCACTAACATATTATGTCTGTTTTCTTACGAGTGCTTTGCTACTCGTGAGCTCACCCACACAAAACACTTTATAAAATAACTTGCTCTTCAGACAAAGTGTTTGCCTTCTTGTTAGTTAGGACTTTCCATATCTGTCTCCTTTCCTCTAC
This sequence comes from Pteropus alecto, assembly GCF_000325575.1. Lineage (NCBI taxonomy): Eukaryota > Metazoa > Chordata > Mammalia > Chiroptera > Pteropodidae > Pteropus > Pteropus alecto. The sequence goes on from NW_006494613.1 coordinate 17,192,052, forward strand.
TTTCTTCAACAGGAATACATGACTTTACCCTATCTAATGCTTCTCCACTGAAATTCTGAATTTTTTTCAGTTCATGGGGACAATTGACTTGCTACCCTATACCCAGCTCAAGGTCTATATTTTCTTCTCCAACAACAAATTAAGATACGGTGACCATAAAAGCTAAGTACATTAGTCCTCAAAGCATTTAACAGTGTATAGGAAATAAAAGGGTTTTTTTTTTTTTTTCATTTTCATTCTTTTCTTCATATGAGCAAATGTCTAGTTCAAGCTGTCTTCTCTTCATTTCTCTAAAAATAGAGAAACTACTATTTACAATCACTCCGCTACCTAGCATAATTGGCTATATTTTTTTATTTCCAATAACAATCTGTGTTTTTTCCAGCTATATTTATACAATCCATAGTACAATTACTGCATAGTATCAGTTTTTAAAAAAGTGAAAGGATTAAAAAGTACAAATTTGTAGTTATAAAATAGTCATGGGGATGTAAAATACAGTTTACAGAATATAGTCACTAATACTGTAATAACTATATATGGGTCAAGTGGGTGCAATACTTATTTGGAGGAATAACTATGTAAGTTATACAAATGTCTAACCACTATGCTGAATGCCTGAAACTAATACAATATTGAATGTTAACTGCAGTTGAAAAATTTAAAAACAAAACAAACAAACAAAAAAAAACACTTGATGGAATCTCCAGAGGAAATAAACAGTTTCTGGAGCATGCCTATGTCAATAATAGAAAAAAAAAATGTGGAAAAATGAAATAGAATTAAGCCTTTTAAAGTCATTGAGCAATATTAAAAGAAATTTAACCACAGAAATACTAAAAAAGAGTAACATTGTGTGGACACCAGATATCATTTAGACTGGAATTTGGTTCAAATATATTTATATATCTAATGCTCTAACACAAGAAAAATGGAATGCTCATAATCTCTCAGAATTGTTTTAGATGCCCACTCCCTGTTTTTTAAACACAGTGTCAGAATTATGAAAATTATTCCTGTAATACTTAGCCTCATTTTAAATTAGTAAAAACATTATCTGGATCTTCAAGGTATAATTTCACATGCATTTTCTCATGAAAATTGCTCCATTTATTTAGATAATATGACACCAAATTATAAGCTCTGCGAAACTGTCATTCTTTTCTAGATATTCAGAAATATAAATAAAAACTGACATGTCATTTATCTGACAATTCAGGTCTTTGTTACCTTATTAGTTTCAGAGAATATCTGAGTTAAAATAAAAATTAAAAATAATTTTTGTGTACCAGAATAAAAGTGTACAACTGATAGTGATATTGGTGATAGTTTAGTTTGTAATTATAAAAACTAAAGCACTGTATGTGAAAATGAATATTATATTGAAAGAGGGAGAATCTTTTTTTCCAAGTAAATGGAGCTCATACTAGTTATAATGTGAACATTACATTCTGAAAACCATTAAACTTTTAAGTTAACTTAATATATTTGTTTAATGCAGAGTAGTTATGAAGACATTATATTTGGTTATCCACAACTCTCATGAATTTCATAGGAATGTTGTATATTTCTATTTTACAAATTGAGAAATTAGATCTCAGAGCATTAAATAACTTCATCAGATTCTCCTGTTTGGCAAATGTTAATTCTAAGACTAGAATATAGAAAATACGTATTTTTATTCTAATGTTTTCATATGGTATATCACTGCCTCTCCTTCATTTTGATTCTTATTTCATATGTTTCATACAGATTTAGAATCACAGCTTTATTTTTCTTATATATAATAAAGCAACATATAGGAAACAGATAGGATACATTTCAATACCATAATTTCTAACAGCCTGTAATTTTGTTTTAGTGCGCTTATTACAATTTGTGTTAATGTGTTATTATTTCTTGAAAACAAACTTCATAGATACAAGAGACAATTTTCACCACAGTATCAACAAACTGTAGCAAAAAGTCTAGATTCTAGAGGTCACGTCAGTAAAAATAAACTTATCAAATAAAATCAGAGATAACTTAAAAATTAATAGGTATTTTTTTCTCTTTGCTAACCAGCTCCTTTTTATTCATATACCTGAATTAACACAGGAAAAAGATATATGATTTAAAAAATGAAGTAAAAGTATTTCATAAAAATTAAATTCAAAGATGAAGTAAAAATATTATCTATATGATGCTTTATTTCTTAAATCAAATGCAATGATATTTTATTAAGAATTTTGAAATGTTTCAATGTAATCCACTTGTTAATTTAATGCATTCAGGATGGATAAAAGTAAAGGGCAGGAACTTTTTTTAAAGAGGGCGTTAATTCTGTCAGTGTAATTATTTTACGATTTATATTTTTTCATGTGTTGAACAGAGGCAATGATGAATGAAATTTTATAATGCATGATTTAATATTTTGATAGAGCAAATTAAAAATTCACCTGGCTTTAATTTTTCAAATTATTTAGAATTGTATTATGTTGTTTGCAATAACTATATAATATCTGGGTTATATAATAACTATATAAACTCTGGGTTTTCATTTATAGTATCACATACACATTACTTATTATTATATTATTAATATAAGATGTATTTCAAGACTAGTAAAATTAAATTTTAAAAAACGTCTTTCATCTTTTTGAATAAAAAATATAAACTGTCATTTTGCATTAATAAAAAAAAACCTTGGTTTTCCAGAATTGGTATAAATAGAAAAAGAACCCCATCCATACTTGTTTTATTTTATCCTCATATCATATACTAAAAATGGAACATCTTTTTTTTATTACAGTTTACTAAGATTACCAATGTTTGTTTTTTATTTCTATTTTAAATTTTTCTTTTATGGTTTCTGTCAATCCTCAAAAATCCAATAAAGTTACAGAAATGGAATGATCTGCTGGGAGTGGATGGAGAGATTTAAGAAGAAATACACAAACTATGAAATCTTGTTATTTTAAAAGCTGCAGAAAGAAAATAAAAACATTTTTATCATCTTTGGAGAAAGAACAATGAAAGATAAATGTTTGAATATTGCCTCACTGACATTTGAGAATTGGTAATAAATTTGAAAAAATAAGCATCAGCTGAGGTACAAAGGAAAAATGTTTACATTCACAAAATAAGTTGACAAATAAAGTAAGACACTCATATAGAACAATTATAAAACTTTTACTAGATGTAAGCCCTTTAAGCCAACTAATAAATTAAAAAGACAGTTTTATAATAAAAAAAAAACTGTTTTAATTAAACAATAATAACAGTTAAGGACAATGAAGCCACCTGAATAGAGAGTCGCAGATCAGAACACTATATTCTAAATATAACTGAGAGAGAGATGGATAACTTTACTTTGATTAGGAGTAAGAGAAAACTACATGAGTAGACTTACATCTCAGATTTACCTTTCTTTTTGTTGGAGGAACTAAAAACAGATTATAGCGGTTGTTTTGTTTGTTTGTTTTGAGGAGAACGAAGACACCTATACTCATGTAGTTCAATTCTGTTGAATCAGGTAGTTGTTCTTCAATCATTTATTGTGTATTTGTGTAGTTAAATAGTTAACAAGTATATGTTTATATCCTCAAAGGTTAATAGGCACAGAATAGTGGTCACTTTTGATGGGGATTATGGGATAGATAGAGGCTAATACGTGTCACAAAAGAGGCTTCTAGGGTGCTGGTAACTTCTATAATTTGATCAGGGTAGTAGTTACACATGTATATCCACTTTGAAAGTTAGAACAAAGTGTGTACTTAAGATTTGTAGACCATATAATATATATGTTTCACGTCGACAAAGCATTTCTCTGAAAAATGTTTAAGTAATCTTATTCTAAACAAAGAAAATAGAATATTTATTGACATAAACTTTAAAAGGGCATAAATGTTTTTGAAAAGAAAAAATTGCATATTGGTCTGTAGGGCATGTTGGATGATAGTAGCATAGAATAATAGTCATGGATTATCAAGGATGAACTAGTAGAAGAGGCTGAAACCTGATAATTGAGAATCTTGTAGGATATGCTAAATATCTTTACTTTATCCAGTAGGAATAAAGATTCTTTGAAAATTTAAGAATATTTTGTCTACGTTTAAAAAAACATCAGTTTCAATTTTAAAAATTCTACACCAAAGGACAAAGTTAATAAATAGATAGATATGTGCTCAATTCTAAACATTTACTAATCATTTCAGTTTTTTCCTACATGGTCAAATTTCTAGATGTCAATATTAAAGCTTAAGGTCTTGACTAATATTGATTACAATGGTTTAAAAGATGAAACTATTATTGTGGATAATGATACATATTAAATTTGTTTAGAATTTTAACAGTTTGAAAACATTTTATCTTTATTACTTCTGTTAATTGCAACAACAATATGTACATAAATGTATTAAAATATACGTCCCCCCAAATGTTCTTTTACAAAGAAATGAGAACAATTAATTAGCATTTGATGTTTTTTAGAAGTGAGAGATAAAAATTGATACAAATTTATTAGTTACACTTTAAATATGTCTCCATTACAACTTCTACAATCTGGCCTAGCACATTTGTATTACCACAATAACTTCCTGAGTTCTTTAAATTGTATATCCTTGTCTTTTCACATCAATCTCAATACAGCAGTTTGAGTTATCTTATTAAAAATTATAATAAATATTACCACTTTACTCAAAAGCCTCAGATGTTTCTCATTTTATTCAGAGTAAATTCAAGGTCCTTATTATTATTTCCAGGCCCTATCCTTCATTTATTTGGTCACTGCTTTGCTCTCTGATCTATCTCTTATTTGCTCTCCATTAGTCACAACGCCTCAATCACATTGACTTCTTTCTTTCCCTGATACATACCAAACATGCTTCCATATCAGAACCTTTAATTTTGTTATTTCTTCTCTCTGGAATTTCATCCTTTACCCACCAGACAGAAACATACCCCTGTTCAGAGTCAAGTTTATTAGCTTGCAGAAAAAAATGCACTCTATGGAAAATCTGGGAGTATCTCAGAGGGAGGAGGTATGGTCTTTCAATAGTATTTAAACTTATTTGGATCATTTTGAGGGAGAATATTAAAAAGTTAAGTTTGTTATAAATGGATCTTTTTAGGAAGCTTAGGTACTTTATTTTTTGATATCTTAGCATATTTTACATAAATGATGAAAAACAAAATAAAGCTAGAATTGTCATTGATAAAGGAACAGTAGTTATTTATATTAGACAGGAAAGAGAAATATGTATTTATTTAGTAATTACCGAATGTCCTGATCTATTCTTTGTTTTATCATGGAATTGCCTTACCTGATTATTGTTGATTTTTGCAGTCTTACGTGATTATTGTTGATATTCTGTGAAGATTATTTATGTTTATTTGAGAACACTATAGCCTAGGTCTACTCTAAGCTATTGCTTGCCTGCTGTCAAAGAGTTAGTTCCTTCCTTCTTTCGTTCCTTCTTTCGTTCCTTCCTCCCTTTCTTCCTTCCTTTTAAATGGTAATATCTCATTCCCAGCAATCAACCTGAATAATGTAATTAATTTGCCATAGGCAATTTTTTTTCTTAAAAACAAAATTAAAAATAATGGGGGAAGTAAATGGCTGTGGTAGATTATAACTATTCAGAAATTAGCGTGACATCTATCCATCATTACTGATAAAATCAATCTGGACTGAATAGAGCTATGCTCTAAATAACTCATTGTGCCTTTCTCAATGCAAATATTCTATCAAACTAATCCTTGGAAAGTCATGAGAGATTATATTTGACTTGACCATTTTATGCTTTTTACATGCTCATGAATTCACAGATCAATACAAATAGGGCTATTACACAAAACATAAAAAGCACTTAATGTGAGAAAATAAATCTTCCCTGTATTCTTCAGTGTTCCTGCAAAGTTCTGACCTCCTGAGACATGAATTGATATGCTAAACAGATAGAGAATGTTTGGTTTTACTTCCCCCAGAAACATTTGCTTTTTACATGCCATTAGTATCAGATTTGCAGTTATTTGTCTCATCCCATCCAAAGGATAATAAACCTTCTCTTATGTCCCCAAAAACTAAATGTTTGCATTCCAGCATAGTGACTTGGGCTAAGAGAAAGGGTGACTGAATAGATCCTAGTCCTCCAGAGAAATGTAAAGAGTTGTCTTCCTATGTGTGTACATTTCAAAAGGGATAAAAACTCTGGGTCTAAAGTTCAGAGGCTTACTTTATCTTCCCCTGGAGAGATTTACTTAAATTTCAAAAGATAAAGACCCAGGATCCCACCTCACTTTTTTTAGAGAAGATTTGTTTTTATTGAGATTAAAATTATTCACCTCTCTCAGGAAAAAGTGAGGGATAACTGTCCTTTTTCTATATAAGCATAGAGATTCATATTTCTGAATCTTTATCTTGTAGAACAATTCTGCTGGAAACATAGGCTTCTTCATGTGTCTCTTACCACACTGAGGGCAGGAAGGTAGGCATAGGAAAAATCCAGTTTGCAGTGTTCTTCTGTCCATTGTCATTGCTAGTAGTAGGTAAAGTCTGATCACTGACCCAGAGACTTGTTGTTTCTGCTAGTATCTATCTCTATCTATCTTCTTGTCTACATCTGAATTTTATCTGTATGTATATTTACTTAAATATATAACTGTGCATGAGGATAACATCTCATATCCTCTGTAGTGTCTGATTTAACACTGAAGATAAAATTCAACCCAAATTTTCAATATATATTCTATTTAATCATCAAAATGGTTCACTGGTTCACTTAAGTACAGAGCAGATATTGAGATTCACTTAGGTACATTTCAATAACTCTGAAGTGTTGACATAAAATAGACTCATTAAAAATATTCATAAGTTGATGCAATAGTTGTATAAATGCAATGGCTGAAAATATTTTGTGAGAAATTATATCTATCTCAAAGGTAACTGACTCTTGTTTTGGAATCAAAATTATAAGAAAATATATATGTGCTTTGAAATACAATAACATTTTATAATGTACTGCATTTTATTAATTCACAGAAACAGGTAGCAATCTTCTAGTTTTTAATTTAACATCCTTTTCTAATCTGATTATTCTTTTTTCTCTTTTTAAAATTTTAGTGTTAATAAAGAATTTAATGGATTCATAAATATGTATAAATACAAGGATCATAAAACTGCCTTTTCAAGGAAAATATAATAACTTCCCCATTTTCTATAAATGCATGTTACAAATTTTCTGATAATTAGATATACTTAATTATATGCTATAGCTATTATCTATTGTAACAACAAAAATAAATGCATAAACTCTAAAATGTAATGTCAGTTTATCTAAAAAAAAAGGAACCACATATTTTAATTACTTAATAGTCAAGATAATTATTGAAAAATTGTATTGATAATTATGGTTTAATTATATCAAGTGAAAAAGAATGTTTCAATGTTATATAAAAATTATTCACCTATAAAAAATTCTTTCAACTATATCAAATAAAACTATTATCTTATAAGATTCAAAGGATTTTGAAAACCCAACTAATTAAAAGTATATAAATCGTTGTGTTTTTTGTTTGTTTTAGTTTATTAAGTTGTATTAGTATTTTTATTTCTCAATTAAACATAAAATAACTACCCTACTATATGTTTAAAGAGTTAACTTTTTATACTAAAAATAGTTAAGATAGGAACTATCATAAATAGACTGACTTTAAAGAAGTTATCAAATTTAACACCTAAAATTGTGACTTCTCTGTGCTAAGGTAAGAAAATAAATTTTGTTTTAAATCAACTTTTGGAAACTTATGAATGTGGCCATCATACTTAACATAGTTTGCTCTTTAACACTCTTGTGGTATAAAAAGCATGGCCATTATCTTTAAAGAAATCATGATAGATTTTATAATAGAAAATAAAATAGATTGGACAAATGACAACAATTATACATTGAAAAATTTATCAATTTGGAATGCTGAGAATGTGCATTAATTAGTTATTCTAAAAAACTAACAGAATTCCTCTTGAATAGATAATGAATAACGTGATTTGCTTTCGATGTCTTCAAATAGTTGAATTATTAACGATGAGATGGATAATCATGAATTTTTCCCTAATAAAATAAATTAAACATTTCAGTTGTAATTTATGACTTTAGTGACAGAATTTTATTTTGAAGGATAGTTTCAGATCCATTGGGTCTCTACTGATAGAATGTTATCAAGGTCCAGGTTTACATAAGGTCAGAACCCAAATAAAAGGGAGATGAGATTATGTAACTACAGAAGGCAAGAAAGAAAATGATGATGTTTCATGAGAATAAGTATGATACAAAATTTCAGCTTTCAGAAGAAACCTTATTTTCCTACATAAAACCTTCAATGACTGGGTCTCAAGCAGTTTCCTTACAAATTAGTGATGATTCTCCCCTATGTCCTAAGAATAAGATTAATATCTTAGGCAGCCAGTGTATAATTTTCAAATTCAGGATGTTTACTCTTAATACAGTACTATTATTTATTATACAGTCCATAATTCAGTTTTACCAAGTTAAGTTGTGCCAATAGAGACAATTAAAGCTTTTTTATTTAAAAAAAAAAAAAAAAAGCTTAGATTCAATTCAGAATCACATATTGCATTTATTCGTCATTTGTCTTTAGTTTCCTTGAATCTGAAAGAATTCCTCAGTTTTTCTTTATCTCTTCAGACATTGAGCTCATTAAGGAGTACAGGCCGATCAAACTATTTCAGAATATGGGAGGACTTTGTATGTTTCATAATTTGTGTGTGCCTAATTGTTTCCTCATGAACAATCATACTGTGATTAGTAACAGAGTGACTGAATCTATTATTCTCATTTCCCTTGTGTGTTCAGTCTTCAGACTTTATTCTCTACACAAAGGCAGAGTGGTATGGAGAGTGGAGGTAGCCACTGAGTCCAGATATCAATTAGCCTACCTAACAGATCCTTCAAACCAGTCTCTGATGATTGAGCCAAAATATTAAATTGATTCTTATTTGAGGGCACCCATGCCAAGAGATTTGACATAATCAGACCTTCTATTCTGCTCATCTTTGTCTGACATCCTCAAAATCTATGCCTACCTAGATATGTTACCTAGACTTCTGCCAATAGAGATTTTAACACTTGCTGCCAATAGATGAGTAACACATTTAATATCTAGGCTGTCTCATCTGGGAATTGTCTTTGTGTTTCTCATCTGGGATTTCTTGTACATTAACTCTCATTATGGACCTGTAGTCAATGAGAGGTAGTGAAAATATTTGTGGTTTAAAAACTCATGATATCCAAAACTTACTCTCAAATAGTTCAGCAAAGAGTACAGTGCCAGACTCTCCCTCTTAGTTAACTTTGTTGAAGTGGCAAGTAATGAGTCAAAGGGATAACTTGACTTTCTCTATCTTCCCAGAGTTTTCTACTTTCATTTTCCAGTTATGCCGTACTAAGGCATAGCTAGTACACAAATGCAATGTGAGTTATTGGATATTGTCTTTGAAATGGCCTTAAACCATAGAGACCCAAAAACACATTTTAGTGCTCTGACCTAAGTGACGACTCGAGAGGCCAGGTATTAAATGAAGATATTGCCCAGGTCATTTCACAGAGAATTCAGCAAGGCTGTAGAACTTTGATATTTACTTCCTCAGCTCCAGAATATATACAGGGAATAAATATGGTTAGTAATTGATAGAGAACCTATGTTGATAGCCTCATACATGGATTAAGAGAGAATTTTTTTTTAAAGACCCAAGTAGAAGCCCCTACAAACTGTCCTCTCATCCTACAAGGATAGTAAACAAAAATAAATGATACATTATTTGGAATATTCCAGAAACTAGTTCTGCCAACACTCAAAAGTTATGTGGGTGGTAATTCCTATCACATACTTGTACCTCTGATTGGCTGGTATAAAATTTAGATTGTAGAGAAAGGATATAAATAGTTACGAACTCATCAGGTTCTGATGCTTATCATTGACTGATTATATCTACATTTCTGGACTTGCTATTAGTCTTGGAAAACGTCATTATAGCTCATTGGATCTGTCATGAAGTTTTCATCTAGCAAAGACTTCCATATCTAACAGTAAAGATAATAAAAAGTCAGGCATATCGTTTTGTCCTGTTTGGATATTTGACAGAATTTACCAGACTCTGCAGTGTATATCACCAAGAGGCTTTTATTTAAAGTCAAACAGTAGAGAGCAAGGAAAGAAAAAGAATGTAGGCAAGCATCAATAGTCTTAGTGGAAACATCTAGATAATCCAAGTTCCTCATAGCTGATGTCTGTGCATAGCTGGATTGTCTTTGACTCAAATTCCCACAATGCTTGACATGAATGTTGGTTCTGGAAGAGTTCCAAATTCTCAGTGAGAGGCCCATAGCATTCCCTTTGGTCAATAATCAAGCTCGTTAGGCCAGTTGCAAAACATTAGTTTGTATAGGTCATTCATTCATTCATTCACTCAGCCTGTTTTATTCCATGAATATGGCAAATCTCAGTGTTAGGTTTTCGCCTCCTTTCTCTGCCCCTTCTATATACTTTCTAAGACTCTCATTTCTAATATAAAGCTACACTTGGTTTGCTAATATCTTATTTGGTCATCTTTGCCCATATTTGATATCTTTCCATAAGTTATTAGATTATTCCATGGCATTTAAACTATCATTTATTTATGATAATGATTCTCAAGTTTACATATAAAGTCTAATTGTTCTGACTTCCAGGCTTTTATGTATCACTACTTACTTTCTACCCCTCACTAAGCATTCAGCGGCTACTTAAACAGTATTTCCACACCAATATATTCTCCACTTAAGCTATCCCTCTTTCTATTTACCTATTTAAGTGATTAGCATTGAAATACACTTTGAAGCTCATGACATAAACCTGGCTCTATTTGTCAATTCCTTCTTTCCACATTCCATATACTACTTGTGCTCCCAAATTCCCTCTTAGGTTGAGTTCCCTGGATGCCTGATAACTTAATGAGACAACATCTGACCTGAGTTTCGGTAGTTTGAGAGATTTCTTTTTTAACCTGAAGGTGCAAAAAAGACAGATGGGGAAAAAAGGCACTATTCTGCCTTGAGATTGTCTCTAAGTTGTGCATTGTTATTATAAAGGCACTCACTTTTCCTTTCACACACATAGAAAAGTTAACACTTTCCACCAACTTCAAATTTCTCCACAAACTAGCTTGAAAGATGATGGATACCTACCTAATGGGAAAGAAAAGTTTGTCAGGTTAAATATCAAGTTAAATGCAAAGAATTGGTAAATTTGCCTGAATGTGGATTTGTTTTGTCCTCAGAGTTTTCAATCTATTATGAAAGTTCTCTTAATGAGACATCTTGGAGTTGAGAATAAAGTTTAAATCTCCCTTTTTTAAAATCTACCATTAGTATACAATATGGAATGCAAAATGTTAAATACAGAAAAAGATAATAGAAATAAAAAATCATTCAAGGTAAAGTAAAATGCAGATACATTTTGCAACCATATTATGGAATATATTCAGTAATTAAAAGACAAGTTGGTATATATGCAACAACATAATGGATCTCATAAAAATTATACTCGGTAAAAAAAAAAAAGGTCAAAGACAACGCATATTCTGTATGAGTCTGTTTTACAACATTCTGGAGAAGGAAAAAATAAAAGAACAGAAATCAGACCAAAGTTCGTAATGGGGGCAAGTAGGGCAAGAATGTTGACTTTACAGAGGCACAGGGGAAGTTTGGAAGGCAATAAAACGTTTATATTTGGTTGTTGTAGTTACGTTTGACAAAATCCATTACATTATATACCTAAAAAGGGTAAATTTTATTTACAAATTTTACTTCAATAAATTCAAATTAAATAAACAAAAATAAACTAGAAGGTATTACATGATCTTATTGATGGTTCATTCTGTCAGCTAAGGAAGAAAAGTTTCTCAAATGCCGTTTAAATATGTGCGTATATATTTGAAATATAAAATACATTTTATATATTATATATAACCAAAGGAATTCAAGTTTACATTTTCATCCAGATTTGACACCATATAAATACATTGTAGATCCCAAGTTTCCTTGATTATTACCTTTCAAACATCTACAAAATACTTCCTAATTTGACAAGACTTCTTAATTTAAAGTCCTAAATATATCTGATATATGACCACTTATTTATTTTCCTTCCTCACTGTGTCTATCTATTTTAACCAGATTGATGTCTCTCAATTAGCTTACCTCAAATGTCTACTAATAGTTCTTTTGGTCTCCAATAATTTTTCATCTTCAATCTGTTCTACATACATGGTGTCAGAGTTTGATTTGCCAAAATGCAAATTTTAACATGACATTCCCTGCTTTGTAAAATATATGAATGGGATCCCATTGTTTTTAGGTGAAGCTTGTATTCCTTAACAACACCCTCACAATTTAAGTTCTTTTTATCATTCTTCTTTTCTTGGACACACCTTTGTAGCCAGATTGAACTCTTGGCAGCTCCTAAAAGGTAATATACAGTCTCTTTGTTGCAGACTTGAGAAAGCTGAGCCTTTTGAAAATGACTTTCCATGCCACAACTTCTTCGCTCCTTGCCTAACTAATTCTTACTCAGATTCTATATTTCACTCACGGTCTCCTCTTTCAGAAAAACTTTTCTGATGCCTCCCAATTAATGTTAGAAATGCCTCTATGTACATATATAGCACCACTCTCCTTATTTCCACTCAAGCTCATATCACACCATATTGTTAATAAATCTGTCTGTATTTTTTAATGCATGGCCTATGTAAAAAGCTCAATAATTATAAATAAATTAATGAATAATTAAATATTTGAAGTTGTTTTGTGAATCCATTCACTTTAATTTCAGCAACTAAGAAATAATTATCTCTGCAGATATATTTTAGAAAAAATTTTCTAAAATAATGACACTGCCCATATTAAAAAATTGCAAGATACACAAACACATCAAGACTTAAAAGACATTAGCGTAATGTTTTCTTTCACTTATTAAATTTTTGAACCATTCAAAATGAATAATTTAAAATAAAATATTTCAGGTTCAGCAATGAATATTAAGGTACATTTACAAATGGTGTGGTCTTTGCAACATTTTTCCCGGCAAGCATGCAGTAACTTCATTCACTTTAAAAACCACAGCAGTCACTGAGACAGAGATTCCCAGGAGAAGATATCTTTCTGTCATTGATGTTTAGCTCTTGTCCTAATCCTTGCTAAACCAGTTATTCTAATTAACATTTCAAACAAACATCCCAAAGGATAGGCTGAAAGTACAATCTACTTTTCTTCAAAGGGAAAATGCTCAATTATCCCTCAAGAATAAACCCTTTATTTTCCTGAACATCCATTTAAAATACTTCACTGACTTTTTTTTTGAGTCAAAAACCCAAATCTGCAGCCTCATATATTACATATGCAGGGAATTGTGTATTTCAGAACAGCTGTTGTCTAAGCTGATTAACAGGTCCAGTTTAATTTCACCAAGAAAATGGTTTTAAAAAAAGCCTTGACTGAATGTTAAGATGTAATTAGTCTTTGTAATTATACAAAACCTACTTGATAATATTTTACTTTCTAATTATAGATTTTTAGTAATTAATTTTTTTTCAAAAATTTTACTATAATACAAGTGCCAATATAAGAACTGTGAAAACAGGTCATATCGTATGATAAAATTAGACTGTCAAACCATCTCTTCTTTTTTTTTTACTTTCATATCAACTACTTGATACATTAGTAAAATACATTTGATAAATGTTCAACTCTCAAAAACAATGAAAGTTTCTTCTCTATAATAAGAAGAGGTTCTAGATGAGACATTAGGAACGCTGTAAAATGTTTTTAAACATTTTGGATAAAACACGTTTTATTATTTTATAGGTAAAGATTAAAAGTATGATATATGGAAACCATTCTCATCATTTCAATGAATATAAAATAATCACATATAAAATGTTAATGCATCTAATTACTCATGGAAGAGGAAGGGTGGATTGTGTGATTTACTCTACTGTCAGCGCTGAGCTGATCAAGAAAGAAAGATTTGGGTGGTGAGATGGCCAGTTGAAAACAATGCACGAGGAGTCGACATGAGAATGAAATGTCAGGAACCAACTTTATTGCAGGGAGCACGGGCTTCTTCACTAGGAGACCGCATGGGCTTTATATATGTCAGAGAACAATAGTGGCATTCTGCCACACATGCGTGATAAACAATAAGCTGTCATAATTGCACAAGTTAGGCACAGGCACCTTACTACATTAATGTAACATTTTATATCTGGAGTTCTAGCCCTAGCTGCAAGCCTGGATCACAGCCAGACCTGGTACCCACCCACACTCTACAAAGGGGAAACTCAACAGAAATACCTATATAAAGGAGCTAATTTTATTAGAATCTCATCATAATGAAGTATTATTAACTTCTTTTGTAGTGGCTTTTTTCTTTTTTATGTCTTGGCCTTGAGTGGCTAAACTTTACTATCCCATGACTCATCATCCTCACACACACTAGTTAGCATTAAAAGTACTAATTAGCATTAAAAGTGTACTTAAAATGTATTAATGGTCAGGGCCACTGGTTGTAATTATTCATAATATGAGTTTTTTTTTAAATCTCCTATATAAGGCTCTAATAATTACAGAGTGCTTTTCTATGCTTTGGCACAGTCAAGGTCCTTTTGATTAAAAAATTACAAAAGGTATTTTTCCATTAATATTTTTTGCAAAATAGAGAATTCATTAACTATTGATCTTCAGACTCTCTATAGCCCAAAATTGTAGGAAATGAGAGCTAAAGAGAACAAAGAGATTACCAATGTGGTACACACATAAACTATTAGATATAGAAAAAATAAATTTGCCTGAGAATCTTCTATAAATCAAGACATAATTGGTATAAGCAGAGACATTTAATCACCTAAATGTGTAAAATGAATGTATAATATCAAATCATCATTGCAAATAGAGTGAATCTATTATTACATTGATGACAAAACATAAAGTCTGCCTTTGCTTAGTATTCAAACAGCTACAGTGCCAAGCCAGAGATAAATCAGAACCAAGCCCACCACAACAGTGAAGATAATTCTTAAACTGATATTGATCTGGTAGTGTTTACTATCTAATCTGTAGTTCAAAACTTTAACATGGATTAGAATAATCTGTAGTGGTTGTTAAAACACAAGTTCCTAACCAGAGTTTCTGGTTCAGTTCTAATTCAGTTTCTAATTCATTCTGATCCTTCTGGATTAGTGAAATCTGAAAAGTTGATTTCCTAGCAAGTCTCCAGGTTCTGATTTGAGACCATCTGATCTAAATCATATATTAGTCTCCATATTTTGATTTATCACCAAACAATGTTCAAATTCAATACAGTTCACTCACAAAGAAAAAATATGATTGTCAGATGATATGAAAATCTGGCTTTCTTGGTTTTATAGTTTGATTTTAAAAATCAATTTGCATTACTGTTTTATATTTCAGCTATTGAGAGTTCTATTAACTTGAGTCATCTGCAAGATTATTCAAATATAGGATCTAAATAGATCTATTTTTTAGGATGCATGATTACTTACTTAAAATGATACGAGGACTTTTTGCTGGCTTTTCCAAGTGGGAACCCAAACACTGAGTTTTCAACAGAATAACTTCAGTGTATTTAAGTAGCACTTGTTTTCAAAAGGTTGGCAAAAATAAAACAGTGATTTGAATAAATTCAATGTATTATTAAAATTAATCTTATTTTATTTTTAGAGACATGGTTATTTTAACAATATAACAATTCTCATAACATATTTGTCAGCATCTTTTCTTTCATCCTGATAAAAAAGGCAATAGGAAATGTAGGATCTAAGCATATGTTCTAAGCTAAAATATAGTCCTTAAATTGATGAAATTATACATTTTTATATAGAACCTGTTGTTTAATTTTGTATACCATTAAACCTTTACCTAAATCTTTATTTTTTAAGCCTGGTGCAAGATATCACAAACTTGAAAGCAAAAAAAAAAAAAAAAAAGAAAGAAAAAAAGAAAATTAATATGTACATGAAGTTAAACATTTGAATTTTTATACATAAAATTATTCTCTTCAAAATGCTTCTTAAGTGTGAATTCCTAATATAATATGATGGGTTTTTACTACTTAAAATAATACCATTTTAAAATATGTATACATCTTAGCTCAAGGAAATAAATTATATGTGGCAGTGATATTTTCTATTTGCACACACATACGTACACAAATACACACACACGCATACGAAAGACCTATGTTTTGAATCAAAGGCAACATTATGTTTAATGAAATATTTCTTTACTTTAGGACTTCAAAGATAAGAAAATGGTTCCTATGGAATATAAAAAAAATATAGTTTTATAAATACTTATATAGTTATATAGTTATATATATAAAACATTGAAGTGATTACAAAATTACAAAGAAATTTTATATATATATAAATATAATATATATTCTTTTTAAAGTAAATGACTCTTTAAAAACATATTTATTAACTTACTGGGAACAAATTATTTTAGTTAGCTAGATAAAATTTTCCTACAATAAATAATTTTATATACTATTAAAATATTTCACTCAAATTTTAGTTGATTGTTGTTTGCCCTCATCCCTAGTCTTCCTCTCAAATCAAAGATACAATTGACATTCCCAAAATAACCCAAAATTCCTGATGTCTCTAAATTTACATTTATTGACTGAGCCATTAAAATGTTAATTTGAAGTGATAGTGTCGATTCGGTTTCAGTAAGGGCCTTCCAGAAACATCAAAAATTAAATTTGCTTGCAGAGAATTAAAAAACAAAACAAATATTCTAAGAAATTTTATATAAAACTCATATCTAATCTTTTTAATGTCACCTGACTAAATTTTAGTCATTTTATTATTTCACAAATTTTTGTAAATTTCTTTATACTTATTCATATACTAGTTATCTGACTTAAATTGACATTTGGGAAAAGAATTTAATGTTTTTGCTCTTTCAAAACATTTCCACTTTAAACTTTCTGGAATACAAGGCAATAATAAAACTTAAAAATTCAATAAAGAAATAGAAAATATAAAAATGAAGATAGAAAACATTTACAAAAACAGTCAGAAATGAAGAATAAAATAATTAAAATAAAGAATATTTTAGAGAGAGAATCAACAGTAAATTAGGTGAAGCAGAGGATCAAATCAGTAATTTGGAAGAGAAAGTAGCAGAAAACACCCAATAGAAACAGCAAAAAGAATTTTAAAGAGTTTAGGGGGTCTCTGTTACATCAAGTGTACCAATATTCACGTTATATGAGTACCAGAATAAGAAGACAGAGAGCAAGAAATTGAGAACCTATTTGAAGAAATAATGACTGAAAACTTTCCTAACCTGGTAAAGGAAATAGTCATACAAGTCCAGGAAGTGCAGAAAGTCTCAGAAAAGATGAACCCAAACAGGCCACACCAAGACACATCATAATTAAAATGCCAGAGGTTATAAGAAAAGAGAATCTTAAAAGCATCAAGAGAAAAGTAGTTAGTTAACTACAAGAGAGATCCCATAAGACTGTCAGCTGATTTCTCAGCAGAAATATTGCAGGCCAGAAGAAATTAGCACGGAATATTCAAAATTATGAAAAGCAAGGACATACAACCAAGACTACTCTATCCAACAAGGCTGTCATTTAAAATTAAATGAAAGATAAAGAGCTTCCTATACAAAAAAAAGCTAAAGGAGTTCATCACCACCAAATCAATATTACAAGAAATGTTAAAAGAACTTCTTAAAGAAGGAGGAAGAGGAGGAGGTAGAGGAGGAGAAGGAGAAAGAGGAGGAGGAAGAAGAGGAGAAGATTAAAAGTATGAATAAAAACTGGCGATCACTACATATCTATCGATATTACTTTAAATGTAAATGGATTAAATGCTCCAATCAAGACAAAGGATGGCTGAATGATTAAGAAAACAAAACCCTTACGTATGCTGCCTATAAGAGATTCACTTCAGATCAAAAGACACTGACAGACTGAAAGTAAAGAGATGGCAAAGATATTTCATGAAAATGGAAAGCAAAAGTTGGAGGGGCAATACTTACACCACACAAAATAGGTTTTAAAACAAAGGCTGTAATAAGAGACAAAGAAAGACTCAGTAATCCTACTTCTGGGTATTTATCTGAAGAAACTCAAAACACTACATTGGAGGGACACATGCATTCATATATTCACTGCAGAATTATTTACAATAGCCAAGATATGGAGGCATCCTGGGTGTCCATCAATGGATGAAGGGATAAAGAAGAAGTGGCACATATATATATATACAACAAAACAATACTCAGTCATAAAAAATCTTGCAGTCTGCAACAACATGGATGGACCTAAAGGGTATTGTACCAAGTAAAGTAAGTCAAATGCCATTTGATTTCACTTATGTGTGGAGTTTGAAGAACACAATAAAAGAGCAACAAAACAGAAACAAACTCATAGATACAGAGAACATTTTGATGGTTGTCAAATGTGGGGGCGGTTAGAGGGATAGGTAAAAAATGCAAAGGTATTAAAAAGTACAAATTGGCAGTTACAAAATAGTCACAGGGATGTAAAGTATAGCATAAGGTATATAGTCAATTCTATTGTAATAATTATGTATATATCAGATGAGTACTAGATTTATTGGGTGTGATCACTTTGTAAGTTATATAAATGTCTAATCACTATATTGTACACCTGAAACTGATATAACATTGTAAGTCAATTATTTTAAAAATAAAAATATAAAGTATAAAAACAATAAAATGAGAAAAAAGTCATCAATCTGTACACTTAAAATGAATAAATTTTATTAGAGGTAAAGTATACCCCAATAAAGTTGATTTTAAAAAGTTAAATCAACTCTAAAGTGTGAAAACATTCCTGCATGTAGGATGGTACAGGATAATCTTCTTGTAAAACTCATTTCGAAAGTAACTTCAAATTAGAAATTGCTTATCTCCTTAGTCCACCCTGACAGGAAATGTTCCTAGAAATCTCATCACAAATGCTCTTAGAAAGCAGGAGGTTCTTTCCTTGCTCTATTTAAATTTTCCATACATTGCACACTCTCTCTTCTTCCCTACTTCATATGTCAACTCAGCACTTACCACTTTCTAATATGTTAATTAGGTCATAGTAATTATTTATCATCTCTCTTCTCCACACAGGATGTAAGTTCCATGAGGGCAGAGTTTGTCTGCTTGTTTCACTGATCTTCCTGGTATATAGCTAGTGTTTAATAAACATTTGTTTAATAAAAAAAAAAAAAAAAGAAGAACTTTAATTGTCTGGACTAAAAGTGCAGAAAAGAAGACAATGCATAGTTTCACAGAAACATGTAAATATATTAGACCTAAAAGCAAGGCAAAATGTAAGGCAAGTGTAGCAAGCTGAGAGGTCTGTTTTCTCTTAAAAATTCTCTTTTTAATCTATACTTAAATTCCTCAGGAGATATTATTGAGAAATGAAATGAACCAAGGACTATTCAATTTTACTATTAAGATAAGCAAACATATCAGAGTGCATAATTCAATCTTACATTTAGTTTTCCCTCAGAAAAACCTAGAGTATTTTTTTCTAACTGTAAATTTTTAGAAAAAAATAAACCAAACTCAAAGAAAAAGGAATTCTTTGATTAAATCTGCTAATATTTTCAAATTGTTCATCAGAAAATGCAAAGGTACATTACATTTATTTGTATTTTATCTCTCAGGATTAAATAGTACTATATCATCTGAAGATACATACAAGCACTTATTTTGCTGTTTTTGATTGATTAGGCTAGTGTGGAGAAAACATTAAGGACCTGCCATCCTGGCAACTCAGCCACCTGTGTTTATTCCATGAGAATAGTTTATACTCTGCAAAGAAGATTTTCCTTAATGATATTAGTAAACAATAAAGGTGAAGTTTTATTACAATGCTCTAATCAAGCAAATTGTGATAATCATGTTTGAAAATGTCATTGAACATAAACATGTCGGTCTAATAAAATTTCATACACATTCTTGTTTAACGAAATAAGAATTTAACTCCCCAAAGGATTTTGTAAAACCTAAATGTGAAAATCCTCTATTAGAAAAAATGTAGTAATTATATTCATATGTTTTTAGACACACACACACACACACACATACTTTCTCGAATTTCTTTATTATTTGAGTAAAACATTTTTTAATTAACTTTACAAATAATTTTTGTTTAAGCCTGGTCTGCTGCAATGCTTAATCAGTTGTCCCCAACCCCCTCCCAAAAATTCATATTAGCTTAAGTTTAAGAATATTTTCACTATATTCACAGAATAGTATTTATGGGGTTGCCTCCAGTCTCCTAATGTAAGCCAGCTTTTCCTTTAAGACAATTGTGGAGTCCTCTTCTACATTTCAACCATAGTTACAAACACACAGAAGCTGTCATTCACTTTTCCTGAAAGATTTTTTGATAAAAAAAATATATTGTCACCACTTTTATCCAAAGTCTCAGATATGAATTTGATGAAAATTGTCTGGAGCATGATGTTTATGGACAGATCTCTTTCTAGATTCAATATAAGCAATTCCCATTTCAAACACCTCTAGCCTTTTGTATCGGTACTCTTCATCTGAAAGTTTTTGTTTTTGTGTTGTTTGTCATTGTTTTATTTTTACATGACACTTACCTTATTAGGCCCCTTACTATGTCCAGTTTTGTCTAAAAGTTTAAAATCAAGTTAAGATCTCTGATATACATAGATATAATTATATGGCAAGGAATCATCTATCACAGACATTTATAGTGAATCTGTTTAATGTAACTACAACCATTTTCAAGCTTCCGTATTATTTAAATAAGGTTTTAAGTTCTATGTTTCACATATAAGCATAATTAACTTCTGACAGTAAATTTTTAACTAATCACAAGGTATCCGTCAATGCAAGATAATTGCAGTATAAATATTTAGTAGCCAATCTGATGCCTTTGTTCATAATTGATATAAAATTGACATTAGATGCTTCTACACTACAGACATTGGCATAGAAAACTTTGAAAAACATTAAATTATTTATAAGTGTACATTAATATCTGTACTATATAAAAGCATTTAAAAAGAAATAATAGGCAGGTAAACACAAGCAGGAAGCTAATTTTATATTAAAACATTCTTTTAATGGCCAAGCCACTATCAGTACCTATGACTGAGAGATATGGCACCTAGTCTAAACCATTATTTATTTAAGATAATCTCTGTTTTTCATTATTTTTATGTTTATAACAAGTAATCTGTTTCTCTTTTTGAATGAATAAACTTCAAACTCATAAAAATCAAGAACCAGAGACTACTTTTAACATTATTTTGTTCGGTGCTACTGTATTATAGGTAACCTGAATAATGTAGTAATAGAGTCAAAGAATTAATCTCTAAACCCACCATTCCCAGGCTCTATTCACTATTCAATTCTGCCTCTCTTATAATGTAATTGTCTCTTCTGTTTTCAGCAAAAAAATAAGAATATTTATACTTCCATTTGTGTACTAAGATGATTATTTCTCTTACATTCATAGACCTGAGCTCTAAATAATACTATTTTATTAGTATTATTTATTAGATGCTTATCTAATAAATAATATCTTAATTAGATGCTTTTAGAGTAAATAAAAAACACATTAATTATTATTATTACAATAATATAAATTAAATTTTGATTATAGAAAAAATTTTATGATAGATGTACAAAAGAAAAATTTGCATTTTTGTTGGTTATGTGAGCATTGTTTAGATTTTTTAATATAATAAACTAATCTATCTCATTGCTTCATTAGAATACAAAAAAATGATCTATGGTATGTTCACAATTGATTCTATATATTTATTCAAGTAAATAGTGTTTGCTCTTAAAATTTTTTAAATTTGGAAATTATATATTCAATTCTAAATGAAGGTGATTAGTTTGATAAGGAAATATAAACTGCTGGTATCATTAAATTATATATTGACTTAAAGTTTTTAATAATTTTTTTTTGCAGCCAGCACTAATCAACTCATTGACTTGAAAAATACCATGAAACAAAAGAAACTCTAAGTTTTAAAATTAATTTGTTATTTAGCTACTCTAAAATCCTTTTGGACTGTTATATTTAAACCCGGAGGATTTCTTAAGCATTAAGTCTTCGATTATAAATATCTGAAAATTAAAAGCAAAAATAATGTATTTGTCTTTGCTTATAATCTTTAATTAGTGAATGAACTGAAAAATTTATCTTGAATGACAAAATATTTTAATTCTTCTGAGGAGGCCAAAAATTTTTCCAGGAAGACATGCCGAGTTACAGTTGGTGCAGGGCTCCTTCTTTCAGTTAAGTAATCAAAAAAAAAATAAAAAAAAATAAAAAAATTAAGTAATAGTTTTCTGGGAATAAAAGTTTTTGTATTCCTCTGGAATAGACAACATTATCTTACAACATGTTATACTTTCTTTATTGACATAATAGGGGAAATTATTTTATTTTAGTTATAGTACAAACTCTCTGTTGGTAACACCAACCACAGAAGTAGATCAGGAAAATTAAATGACATAATAATTATGTGTACAACAATGTCTATAAATTGTATAATATACCTAGAATTAATCTCATAAAATTAAAGTTTAAGTAAATCTTGGTCATGGCAGAACAATTCATTGTATCACTTTGAAAGTTTAATATTATATTTCATGAATTACCCTTTCAAACCACAAATATAGAATTCGATAATCTAAATTGTTTAAAGTATAAATTTTACATATTAATTTGTCAATAAATCTTTAAAGAAATTTTTTCACGTTAAGATCCTTATTCATTTTCATATTAGTATATAAAAAATAAAATTCTAATTTAAAAGAATTGTATTAAAAGAAATTAGGCAACATATACACATGATAAATATAACAGGAAATTAAACAGATTTAATTTTTTGAAAAATATGTACACCTCACATATATTCAGAATCTATTAGTATAAACTAATTTAGACAATGTACCTTCAATTTTAGAGTTAATTAAAATTTACTTCTTTTATTATATTTGTTTTATTTACATGCTATATGTTTACATTTTATTACAAAAGCAACTTAAATATAATTGTTACATATAAACAGTTGGATTCCAAGTAGTATATTCCAATATAGTCTCAGCTAAATTTTAATACTTGCACACTTGATGTCTCTTTTATTCGAACATATTGGGTAGCTACTAGCTTTTAGTCTCTAACTACAAAGAATTCTCTATGATTTTCATACTTTAATTTTTACAAAAAAAAAATTTAATTTTAAATTTTGAGAAAATTGAGGCTCAGATTAAGTCACATACATCTACTAATTGAAAGATTCCTGTGTTAAAACCAGGTCTATTTGAATAGCCCAAGCATCATGGAAACATTTTTTAAACTAACACATTGATGCTTTATAATTTTCAATAAAATAATAAATATCTGCTATATATGCTTTAACTAAAGCAGTAGTGCAAGATACAACTGATAGAGGTCATCAAAAATATTTCTAATTGCAATTTATTGAAATCATAATGATAGTAACTACTTTAAAGGAGAGGAAGTGTGTCGTAAAGTGTATTATTAGTGATCTTTAAATAATTTTTAAACAAATAGGAATTTTTGTTTTAGAGATGTCCTAAATTAGTGAATCATAAACAGAAATGACCTTAGCAGGAAGAAAGAGACCATACTTTTCACATTGGAAGTTACTTCCATATTACAGAATTGACATCGTCATGATCGATGGTTCTCTTAATTTAACTATTCTAAGCAACTCTCCTTTATGTAATGAATGATTCATAAAATTAATTGTATATTTTGATAATATAATATTATAGTAAAATAAATGGAGAGCAAAACCATAAATATTTGCATTATAAATAATATTATAAGTATTTTCTGGCATTACATATACCCATTTTTCTTTTGTGTTTGCCTATAAAATAATTGAATAATTAATAATTATAGAAGTGACAAGTTAATTTTACTTTGAAGCAGTTTACATATGAATCAAATTAGTAGTGGCAAAATTCCTAATAAACTTGTAACATTAAACAAATAAGATATTTGGCACTATCTCTTTTATGACCTATAAATTTTAATAAATGACTATATTTAATTAACATTTCCCATTTTAGCAGAATGAGAAAATCTATATTGCTCTTGTGTAGATATAGCCCATAAAAAAATTTAATTTGAACTCAAAAACAAATAAAACAAAACATCTCCAAATATATTTGATTAACTTAAAATTGCTTTTCTAAAGGCTACAACTACTCAAATTGGCTTGTGGAAACTCTTTTTTAAAGTTATAAATTTAAAAATAATATCTAAGTATTAATTAGATACTAGATATGTACTCTTACTATTTGAACTAATTTTTCACTCTGAGAACAATAACACTGTTTTGTGAATGGTAAATGTTTACTAAACATTGACTGAAGAAAATTTTGATCAATTAATGAGCTACTGAAGATATAAGAGCATGTATTACTTTATTTGAAACTTAGGAATTTGAGATACAGTAAGCAAGATAAGCCTCATCCCATTCCAGAGGTCTTAAGGTAGACCACCTTAAAAAACACATTTTTAAAAAATAGGAATGAATATGAAGATCAATTTAACTCTAATACTATCAGGATTTAGTGACACAAAATAAATATTTTCAATGAAACAAACTTTTATAAAAAATATATAAAAAGTTTTTTTTTTTAATTCCAGATGTTTAAGAAACAAATGTTTAATTTTTAAACACTAGGCTGCCATATCACTCTGTGTTCATATAATCATCTCATGAAATGGACTTCCTAACAGTGGCTGTAGTCATCAGGTCTGAACCGTACGAGCTTCTTTGACCTGGCTAAGATCAACAGACAATGCCAATAGGATGATGAGGTCTCTCCTCGCAGCATTTACAAATTATTTTTTTACTTATAACTTCATTACTGTAACTCTTTAGCTACAGGCTCTAGTAAAGATTCCTGAAAGCCCTTTAGATCAAGAAGAATTGTGACCTGGACAGCAAGGTAAGAGGATAAAGTTTAATGACAAGTTGCTACGGTGGTTTTCTTTGTTCTTTATAATGTTCGTTAGATATGAAAGCCAATAAATCATTATTATAACATGAAGGAAATCAGAGACCTACTTGATGTTGACTAGGGAAGAAACAGAGAATCTATAGTTGCTTACAAACTAAGGTTTGGGATAAATGTCTAAATAATGTCATGATTTAAAAGGAAAATATACCAAGAAGACATAACACATCGGTATATATGCACCCAATCAAGGAGCACCAAAATATATAAAGCAACTACTAATAAAACTAAAGGGAGAAACACAAAAATATCCCAATGTCAGCTATGGATAGATCATCCAAACAGAAAATCAATAAGGAAATAGCCTTAAATGACATGTTAGACCAATTAGACATAATTGACATTTACAGAGCCTTTCTTCCCAGAACACCAGATTATACATTCTTCTCTAGTGCACATGGAAAATTCTCAAAGATAGACCATATGTTGGAACACAAAACTAGCCTCAACGAATTTAAGATACATACCAAGCAAATTCTCTGCTTATAATTCTTTAAAACTGGAGATCAATTGAAAGAAAAAAAAGCGAGAAAAAACACAAATATGTGGAGTTCAAACAACATGCTACTAAAGAATGACTGAGTTGTAGAAAAAATAAAAGGAGAGATCAAGAGATACACAGAAACAAGTGAAAATAAAATACAACATATAAAAACTTTTGAGATTTAGCAAAAGCTGTAATAAATAAAAAGTTCATTTCATTACAGGCCTATCTCAAGAAACAAGAAAAATCCCAAATGAAAAACTTAATATTACACTATCTTTACTACTATTCAATATAGTGTTGGAAGTCCTAGCTAGAGAAATCAAGCAAGAGAAAGATAAAAAAAGCATTCAATTAGGGAATGAAAAAGTCAAATTTTCACTTCCTGCAGATGACATAATTCTCTATATAGAAAACTCTAAAGGCTCCACTAAAAAAGTATTAAAACAGTATAAGAAACAATATAAGAGTTTCAGGATACAAAATCAATGTACAAAAATCCATAACATTCTTATATATTAACAATGAAATTTCAGAAAAAGAAATAGAAAAAACAATTCCTTTGCAATTGCAACAAAAAGAATAAAATAACTAGAAATAAACCTATGAAGCATGCAAAGGACCTATACACTGAAAAATATGACATTATTAAAAGAAATTGAAGAAAACACAAAGAACTGGAAAGATATTGCATGTTCATAGATTGAAGAATCAACATAGATAAAATGACCTTATAACCCAAAGCAATATACATACTTAATGCAATCCTCACCAAAATCCCAACAGCACTTTTTAAAGAAACAGAACAAAAATATTAGATTTATTTGGAAACACAAAAGACTAATAGACAAAGCAGTCCTGAGAAAATGAACAAGGCCAGAGGTATCACTCTGCTTGTCTTCAAATTATACTACAGAGCAACAATTCTCAAAACAGCATGATACTGGGGGGAAAAAAACAAACAAAAAAAAAAACAAAAAAACACAAGTACATAGACCAATGGAACAGAATTGAGAGCCCAGAAACAAACCGGTATACATATGGGCAAATGATTTTCGACAAAGGAGCCAAAAACATATGATAGAGAAAAAAAAAAATAAAGGCTCTTTAATAAATGGTGCTAGGAAAATTGGAAAGCCACATGCAAAGAATAAAACTAGTCTGCTATCTGTCACCATACACCAAAATTAACTCGAAATGAATCAGAGACCTAAATATAATAGCTGAAACAATAAGTTGCACAGAAGAAAACATAGATACTATACCCATGGACATTGGCTTTATAGAGGATTTCATGAATTTGACCTCAAATGCAAGGGAAACAAAAGCAAAAATAAATAAATGACACTATAGCAAACTAAAAAGCTTCTGCGCAGTAAAAGAAACCATCAAGACAAAGAGGTAATCATTCTAAAGTGAGAAGATATTTGCAAAAAACACTTCCAACAAGGGATTAACATCCAAAATATACAAAGAACTCATATAACTCAACATAAAAAGCCAAACAATCAAATTAAAAAATGGGCAAAAAACCTGAACAGACACTTCTTCCAAGAGACACAAATGACCAATAAGCATATGAAAAGATGTTTAACGTCACTAGCTATTAGAGAAAATGCAAAACAAAACAACAATGAGATACCATCTCACACCTGTTTAGAATAGCTAATCATCAAAAGGATGAGTCAAGTGTTGGAGACTTTGTGGGGAAAAAAGAACCCTTATACACTGCTGGTGAGAATGTAAATTGGCACAGACACTATGAAAAACTGTATGGAAGATCCTCAAAAAATTAAAAATAGAATTACCATATGACTGCGCAATCCTTCTTCTGGGTATTTACCCAATAAATTTAAATACATTTACCCGTAAACGTATATGCACCCGGGTGTTCATCGCAGCGTTATTCATGGTGGCCAAGACAAGGAAACAACCAAAGTGCCCTTCAATAGATTGAATAAAGAAGACATGGTACATATATACAATGCAATATTACTCTCCATAAAAAACACTGCCATTTGCAACAACTTAGATGGTTCTTGAGATTTGCAAGCTAAGCAAAATAAATTGAGCAGAAAAACCATATGATTTTACTTAAATGTGGGATATAAAACTGAAGTTAACAAATGAACATGACAGAGACTCATGGACAGGGACAATAGTTTGATGGTTATCCAAGGGAAGTGGGGAGTGGGGAGGTAGATAGGGGTAAAGAGGTTCAAATATATGGTGGTGAAGGAAACTTGGGTTGATGAACAAACAATACAATATACATATGATGTATTATTTAATCGTATACTTGAAACCTAGATTATTTTCTTAACCGATGTCACCACAATAAATTTAATAAAAAATAAAAATAAATAAATAAATAAATAATGTGATGATCATAAGATAAGAGAAAATATACACTAGAAATATGGCTTTACATTTTTCTGCTATAAGAAAAAATAATAAATCTAAGGCTTTTTATGAAGATGTTGTGTGTAAAAACTTATAAAATTCGCAGAGAATAGTTTTGACTTTGAATTTAGAAATTCCAATAATGAAAGGTAACTGCAGATATACACCTTAAAATGGTAACAAAGCTTGGGAATCTCCAAGAGGTGGGTTCAGTAGAAACTGAACAAGTTCTAATAATTAAAAATCCATTTCAAAGTATAAATGATTAAACAACTTACCAAAAGACTATAAAAATCAAATCTAAGATAATTTTATAAATCTTATTTTTTAAATTTTGTCTTCTTTCCTTCTTCACATGACATGCTGTTATATCTATGGTATATTTTTTATTTAAAGTTTATTTAATTGAATTAGGTTAGCTTTGGTCTAATACTGAGTCATTTTTATCTAAAACTGGACATAAAGCTAGACAGCAAGGATTGTATTACCTCAAGTCAGATAACCTGACAATATATACATAAAGTGTTCTTGTAAATATTTAAAGAAAAATTCTGGAATCCTAAAACCTACAGGCATTAATACCAGAATCCTATGTTTTAAAAGCACTAAATTTATTCATATACATTTTTCCCTTTTGGTGAATCATGATGCACTTTTGAACTTTATTATCTTATTAAGAATTTTCCAGGCCATTTTCATAGAATGTTATATCATAGAATAATTGGTTACATAATAATTAGTTTTGAAAGTGTGATCTTAATCTAAAGATTTAGCTCTGTTACCTAATGACAATTCCATACAGTTTTGTTAGTATGATAAATAGAAGTCAAATCATTTATAATTAAAAGTTTTCATCAAAATACTGCATGATTGATCAAATACAAATAAATTGCACTAATAAAACTAAATAAAAGCTTAATACGATCAGCACGATATACATTTTCTGACTCTGTGGTATTTTAATATTATTTTGGTTACTTAAATGAACATAAATTTTTTAAATATTTTTTTATAATGTACATATCTGCTTAGAGTTCAACTTTACATATTTTTGTGATCCTTTATGGCTCATAATAGACTTTTTTTCTTTTAAGAAATGTATTGTTTTCTATTAAGAATTGTTTTAAAAAAAGGAATTAACATTAAAATGTTTGAAAACAAGGATATATTTGTTTAGGGGTATCAAGTTTATTTTTTACTTGCAACATTTCTAAAGTCAAAGCCATCATATAGGAATTACTTATATATAATATAAATTTAACATGTTGTTTATGTAGCTGCATATTTTTTACAATATCTTTAGAATTAAAATGTCGAGTCACAATTGTTGCTCAAAGATATAAATGTCATAAATATGTAATGTTCATTTATATATTCATCAAAGAAATTAAATACAGACTGTTGAAGGTGGTAAAACAATATTTGACCAAATATCTAATAATCTTGAGGAAATTAACAAATGCTTTGGAAATTGAAAAGTAGGTAATTTATAAAGAAATCATTTACCAATGTACATCAAATTATTAGCACTGTATTGAAAATATAAGTACAAACTTTCATGTTATTAGTCAATAAGCAAGATGGTGATTTGATGTAGATAGATAGAATAAAAATATTATATCATAATATCTTCAGCATATGAAATCCAAAAGAATATTGAAAAGGTGATAGTTTAAAAGTGTGCAATCCCTGGGCAACTTGAAATCATCTATGGAAGAAGCACATACACTAACATAACAGAACTTTACAGAAATTGGGGTAATTTTACTATGAATAATGCATCAATCAATACTTTTTATATCATATTACATTTTATGCAAAAAAAATTTGCAAAGATTTAATTAAAAATCACCGTCCACAGTTTATCTAAGTTAGCAACACAGCTTGTATTTAATGAATGTCATGAAGACTATGAAATCTCACCTTCTCCACAACAAATAAGTAAGCTTTTACAAATAATTCTACTGAGTCTCTCATCTGGCTTTTTATATTGGTGTTCATTAGTAGTCTGCCATGACAAAGTAATTCCTTGCACCAAAGAGATTCAAAAAGATATTTGCACACCAATGTTCGTAGCAGTTTTATTCACAGTGGCCAGGATATGGAAGCAACTGAAGTGTCCTATGATAGATGATTGGCTAAAGAAGCTGTGGTACCTATATACAACGGAATATTACTCAGCCATAAGAAGAGTATTTCATCATTTGCGACAACATGGATGGACCGAGAGATAATCAATCTAAGCAAAATAAGCCTGATAGAAAAAGTTGAAAATAGCATGACATTACTTATATGTGAGCTATAAACCTAAAAGTAACAGAATTCTATTTACTACAAGAGTTACATCACTTTTGAGAAAAATTTACAATCACTACCCTTAAGAAAAAAAGAATTTCATGTGTTGATATTATAGGTTGTATTGTTTCCCCCAAAATTTAAATGTTGAAGTCTTAACCCCTGGTACCTCAGAAGGTGGCTATATGTGGAGATAGGGTCTTTAAGGACCTAATTAAGTTGAAATGAGGTCATTAGGGTGAGCCCTAATCCAATAAGACTGTGTTTTTGAAAAAAAGAGAAAATTTAGAAACATGTACAGACTGAAGATCGTGTGAAGGCACATAGAAAAGACAGCCATCTACAAGTCAAATAGGCCTTAAAAGACATGAACTTTTCTTTTTAGACTGTTAGCCTGCAGAATTATGAGAAAATAAACTTCTATTGTCTAAGTCATTTAGGCTGTGATATTTTGTTATGTTATGGTAGCCCTAACAAACTAATACAGTCAGTTTCCAATATGTTGGTTTTGTCACACTTTATAGAAAGACATTTTTTTTAGGTAGTAAGCCCATTTTAAATGTAGGCAAGACAGGACATCGTAACTGACCTCCATAATGAATGTGGTCTTACTCTCATTTTTTTCTAGTTGGAAAGATGAAAATATTTAGTTATACACAATTTTTAAATGTTTTTTAAATAATTTTTGCAATTATATGGAGAAAACTATATCTTTAGAGCCTTTTAGGGCACAAATCTGCAAAAAAATTCTTTTAAATAAACACAAGACTTGACTCATATATTAGTCATTATATATGTATTGAATGCTTAAATTACTAGACTATTTTTGAATTTTGGAATATTGGTAACTACAACAAAGTTCCTGTCACAATGTATATTACAGTCTAGTGGGAGGAGAAAGGCAAAAATATAACAAATAAATAAATTATAAAGTGTGTGGTTAGAAGATGACAAGCACTGTGTGAACATTTTTAAAAAATAAAAAGGTCTTTTGAGTCACACTTCTCTTGCTCAGTCCCACTTCCACTTTTGGAAGTGCACTTTCCTTTCTAATAAAACTTTTCTTTTCAATGCTTAAAAAAAAAAAAAAAGAAAAGAAAAGAAAAAATAAAAAGAAAGAAAAAAAGAATAAGGAGTATAGACTGACGGGTTAGATGTTTTTAGTACAGATGGTCAGAGTAGGACTGAGAAGTTGATGAGAAATTGACCTTCCACAATGAGTATATTTCAGGGAAACACACTCATCATAGAAGAAACAGGTCATACAAAGGCCCTGAGGGCTGGCATTCTTGAGAAGCAGCGAGAAAGAGCCTGTGGAAGAAGTGGCTTGAATGAGAGGAGATTAACATGGGAATAATTGTTCTGAGTAAAGTGGTATGACTTTGAAAGATTGAGCAGAGGAGTAATAGTTTGGTTATCAGATTGTGGCTAGATCGTAAGGAGCAAGAGTGGAAGCCAAGAGACAATTCAGGAGGCCGTGGCACTGATCTCAACGAGAGAAGATTGTGGCCTGGAGAGCTGGAAGAAGTATAGGTGTTCAAAAGGAATGTAATCTATTGCATACCAACTCTATTTAAATTTTAAAAAAAAAGGAATATAGTCTCTATATATTTTCAAGCAATAGAGAGGTTTTTTTTCTCCAAATTTTTCTAGAAATAGACTTGCAGAGTGAATAAAGATGTTTATAGAAAGATATGCACTAATGTTTAGTAATAGAAAACTGGCAATAGCCTACCAAAAGATGTCTATTTAAAATAAAATTATACTAGATCAATAAAATAAAATTCAACAGTCATTTAAAAAAATAAGGTAATACTATAGGTGCTAACATAAAAAGATGCACAAGACATCTTCATAAATGAAAAATGCAAATTATAGAACAGATGTACATAATGATTTGCTTAAAATTGAAAAAGACTTTATAAAAATATAGAAGACTTTATATAGTTAGAAATTTCTCAAACTAGTTAACAGGAGGGAATAAAATTAAACAAGAAATTGAGAAAAGATTTTATTTCTGTTTTGCTACAGTTTGACTTTTATAAACTACTATGTGTTAATTTGCTAACAATGCTTATTATTAAATGTATTATTTTTTGAAGAAACAAATTTTGTTTAAATTTTCTCACAGTATAAGAATCTTTGATCTCACCTTGGAAATAAAACTCATAATAGTAAGTAGGAGATCAAGAGTCATCCCAAAAAAGAGCCTTTATTTCAGTAAGCAAAAACTTTAAATAGTAGCATGTAAAATACAGATATTACAAATGTTAATTCTAAAAAATAGACTATGAAAATAATAATCAGGAGCAAAAGCAAAATAAAGTCAATCATTATTTGGTTTTCTTGTCCGTGATGTAAAGAACCAGGGGTACTACTACACACAATAAATATACCACATTTTTCACTTTCACAGTTGTGAAGTTACTGCCCTTTAGGATTATCCAGAATAAAATTGTTTTTAAAAATTAAGTATTTAACAGAAATTTCCTTCTATGAGGAGTTTTTGCTTCTGCCACTATTTTTTTTTTTTTTCTAGGCTGATTCTCACTTTTCCATCAGTTCCAGACTTATGGCTTCTTATTTCAGGCTGGCAGTCTGCACTTGCCTTTCTTCCTGATTTCCAAGTTATACTCTTCCACCAAATAAGATGTTCGGAGAGTTCTGAAAGAAATAATTTCTTCTTAAGGTTATAACATTCTCATTTCTAGGTGATTTCATAGAAATACATAGTTGCTGTTCCCCAGTTTTTGTTGTGCTTTTTTTTTTTTTTAATAAATATCTATTATTGATCTGGCACTGCTGTAACTTGTTTGTATACTCTAGATCTTATGGTTTGCTTAGATAGTAATTATAATAAAGTCCATTAATGACCCAATTTATTTTTTGTCACTTTGTAAACAATAAACATTAAAAAGATGCTATGAAGAAAATAAAGATAATCAGTTTGACATCGTGTATTAGTTTGGTAGGTTACTGTACAAAGTACCACAAATTAAGTGGCTTAAACAATAGAAATTTATTTTCTCATAGTTTTGGAGGCTAGAAGTTCGAGAGCAAGGTGTCAGCAAGGTTGCTTTCTTCTGAAAGTCACGAAGGAAGTATCTATTTCAGGCAACTCTCTTTGGCTTATGGATGGCTATCTTCTTCCTGTGTCTTCTCTCTGTATGTTTCTATGTCCAAATTTCCTTTCCTTAAAAGAACACAAGTCACACTGGATTACGGCTTACCCGATGATGTCATTTTAACTTATTTACTTCTTTAAAGACTCTGTGTCCAAGTACAGTCACATTCTGTACTAAGGTTTAGGACCTCAATATATGAATTTGGGGGTGGACACAATTCAGCCCATAAAACCTGAGTTTTACTTTCACCATCAAATTTACAACCACAAAATAAAAATGACATGTTAAAGGGCAAGTTTGAAGTGACTTTGATAACTTTAATCTAAGCCTGCAATGGAGGAAATACTTTTATCTGATGATCAGAATTGTGGTATCCAGACACACTCTAGCAATGAAGCCGTGTTGCTAAAGTGTTAGTCAAACAATTTGACAGTTAATACATGTGATACACATGCTTTCTTAATCTCAAAAAATGGTGTCATCTCATAATATGCAGCCTTTTGGGGAAGTCTTGTTCTTTAAGGATCAAGTGGTTAAATAATATAAGATGTGTGTTATCAGTAGAAAATGCTCAATTGTAGAAACAAATTTTCTTCTACTACACAACCTCAACTGTTTCATTTATTTTTTGATTCCCTAAGTTCAGAGTCAATTTGTACCTTGCCAAAAAACAGCCATCGATTCCTTCTCAGTCTATATGCAATCCCTATCAAGTAATTGATAATCTATCAAATTATCATTTTAAGGAAATTGTATGTTCTCCTACAGTATTTGTTCTAGCTCCTATTATGCACATTAATGGGCACAATGGAAATGGTTTGTATAAGTTTCCTGTGGCTGCTATAACAAATTTTCAAAAGCTTTGTGATTGAAAAAAAAAAATTATCTTACAGTTCTTGAAGTCAGCAGTACAAAGTTTCACTGGGCTTAAATCAAGGTGTCAGCAATGCTGTGTTTCTTCTGTAGTATATAGGGGAGAATTCATGTCCTTGTCTTTTCTAGCTTCCAGAAGCTGCTTGGTTCCCCTTCCATCTTCAAGGCCAGCAATGGCCTTTTGAGTCTTTCTCATGCTTCATCACTCTGACATTGACTCTACTACCTCCCTCTTGGGAACACATTGGACCAACCCAGATAATTCAGGATAATTTCCACATCTCAAAGTCAGTGATTAGCAACCGTACTTCTATTTGCCACCTCAGTTTTTCCTTGTCATGTAATGTAACATACTTACAGGTTCTGGAGATTAGGACATGTACATGTTGGTGAGTGAGAGTGTGGATCATTCTGTTTACTATAGGCTGTGAACTCAGGACTGTCTTGACTACAGATCCTAAATAGAGACATGTTAAACACTGTAAGTAAAAAGTAAGTACTTAATAATCAGATACTATTATTGTTATCATTATTACTGTTATTATCATTATTATCTTGTGAGGTTGACCAGTACTCGGTAGTGGAGATTTGACAAGGTGGTCAGAAGTTAATAAGATGGTCAGGATGGAGTCATCACTGTTTCCAGTCTGGTACATGGCTATGTGAAACAGAGAAAGCAGCATTTGGACTGACACCGCTTGTAAGAAATCAAAGATGGTCTGAGTTTTTGAAAAACTACTTCACTGAAGACAAATATGTAGAACAGTAAATACAAGCAGAATTTTCAAATAGCAACTGCTAAATATAGGGCAGTTTTGTGTGAGAGAGCCCAGAAGGTCCCTTCACAGATACCATAGCAATAAAGGAAGAAAGCACATCACCAGACTCAACTTCACTGTTTGGCATAGTCTTTCCCAACACTCCAAAAACAGCATTGTGTGCTTGGCAGTAAGGAATACTGGGTGCCAAGTGGCTGCCGACCAGGTCTGGGTCCTTGTGCCCGTAGGATGACTATGAGATCCTGAGACACAACTTTCTGTCTCTCAAGTCTGTGCTTATAGTTTGTAAACCAAAATGTCTCCTTTTATCCATATGCCATAGTTTGGGGCTTTTGTTAGCTCACTACCATTCTGAATTATTCATGGAGTTTTGCCATGTAGAAATTGATTCTCCAGAGAATAGTGGTTCCCGTGACATATTTATAACCATAAAATTCAATCAAGGATATAATTTCATAGATTTGCAAAAAAAATCTATAAATAATTTGTTTTATTCTTCTTGTTTAAAGATGTGGACATCATATAAAAGCCTCATTAAATTTATTTAAAAATCACTGAATTTCCTCCTATTTTTTTTTTTTTTTAATTCAGCACATTACTTATATAGTGCATTATGGAAAGTTTAAAGGACATATAAAAATAAAAGTGTAAAACCACTATAAGTTAAAAAGAACTGATAAAAGTTATAAAAAATAAGTAAAAGAAAACTTCACAGCATTTCAAAAACGCCCTTTTTATGCTAGCAGTTGGTGAATTGTTGCTTATTCAGTCTACAGGAAAAAAAATTCTATTTCTTGCCTGAAAAGTGTGAGAAATTCTAGCCTGAAAAGGTACTTGTCATGAAGTTATATACAAATGAAAATATGAGCTAAGAATAGCAATACCATCTGAACCATAATTACAGTGCTGTGTTATAATCTGAATCTGCAGTAACTATCTAGAAATAATTATTTTTTAAGAAGTGAAAACTAGTGTTAATACTTTAAAACTAGCCTAACTCTTAAGGAATATTAAGGTGACAACTCTTTTAAAGTTACTTTTCCTAAAGTTGCTGTAGATTTACGAGCAAAAGTTGAGCCAAATTAAACAATTTATAATAGTATCTGAATTACAAATATAAAGTTAATTTTAAAGGCATTTGAAATGTTTAAAGTTCTAAACTTATCAGTAACTTGGGTAGCTGCTAAAGCTTCTATTTTATAAATAGAAAATTTTAGATATATTAATGCTTAAATCCTTTTATGCCAACCAGATATCTACCTGGTGAATAATTGTTATCGATAATAACAAAATTAAGAATAGTGAATATCTATTAAATATAAATAAATGTTTCAGATGCTACACTAGATGTTTAAAATATATTACCTAATTAAAATCTCATAATTATATGAGGTAAATATTTTGGTTTGAAAATTAGGAAACAAGATTAGATTAAACATTAGAAAGATTAAACATTACTAAACCTTATTCAATTTTGATCTTTTAAAAATATGATCATGGATCTTTATATTTAGGTTATAAAGTTTTAGCAAAAGTTTTCTATGACTGAGAGATATGATGTGAAGGAGAAAACATTAAAGTTTCGGCCTTAAGTAGAAATAGCCTAAGAGAAGAAAATTAAAAGACTCGACAAAAGATAATTTAAAATTTAGGATAAACACCACTACTGTTAATCTAATAGAATTTAATTCTAGAAATCCTGCTTAGTTACTGTTTTCTCAATTATCAGGTCATTTATATTCAGACTAAACCACTGTCTTCTGAGTTTTAAATGGGCAACATAGATGGTTTCTGAAGTTCACCTAATTGGTATTTGCAACATTAAACCAAATTCAACTATAGTCCTTAATTTCTAGTGATTCCAGTCAACCCAAAGAATTAAGAGTATTTGATGGAGCTAAATAAAAAGGTCGGTAGATATGGGCAATGGTAAGTTTATCAAAAATTAGAGCCTCTTGTTAATTTTCCAATGGAATATGCAACCAATAATTGTTAACATAAATATATACTCCTAGGAGTGTGGTTCTCATAATTATTATGTCAGGATTCTCACCAAATTCAGGTTTTTTTTTGTTTTTGTTTTTGTTTTTGTTTTTTTACTTAATCAGTATCTCTAATTATTGTATTCATTTTGGGAATAATTTCTTATAATTTTCTAAATATCATTTAACTATCTTTAACCTCATAAACGTATTTAGCATTTTATGGTTGCTTAACTATCTTTAACCTCACAAATGTATTTAGTATTTTATGATTGTTAATCATATTTCTTTCAGCAGGTTTTCCATTTTTATCTGAAAGGAGTGCTACCTGGGTAATGTTTAGTAATTCAAAGCTTCAACTAGTGCAGAATCACACAGCTTTTGCTCCTTTGTCAAAACATTCAAATTAGTAACAATGTACCTTTTGATATTCAATATTTAACTCAATATTTTATTCATTAATATAATGAAAAGCTTATTATCTAATCACATGAGATATGTTAAAAATTTGAATGTCCAGGCTTTGTCATATACATGGGATTCTCAACTCTGATTGCACATTAGAACGATCTGCAAACCATTTAAAGATTTCGATTGTCCTATTCTCACCCCAGAACAATTGATTCAGAATCTCTGGTGATAAAGCGCAACCCACAATATGGATATCTTTACAGTTATTTCTAAGAATATTGAGATTTGAAAACTAGAAATGTCATAAATTAAATTTACGTAAAATAGATATTAGAGTTTTCTTTTAAATTAATTCCACCATATTGTTTTTTGTATATTAAAGTTTGTGAAAGAAATCTCTTAATAGTGCCTTATTTAGTTTCTTTCTCCTACATATTTGAGGAATATTCAAAACCCATGAAAACATAAAATCACTTCTATATTTCAGCAAAATAATTAGTTTACAGTATGCTCTTTCTATAAGGTATATATAGTGTTCTATACCCTTATAAAATGGTAATACTATTAACTGACATTCCAAAATACATGCTTAAATTATTTAAAATAGCACTAATTCCATTATGGTTACATCTGATGTTTATATAATGCCAATATAACATTCTTAGTTAATGTAATAACATGAAAAACACTTTTTTTAAGAGACCATATAATATAGTGATTTGGTTCATGATCTCAGGAGCTAGATTGTTTAAATGTCACCTTTAGCTATTTATTAGTTGTGAAAATTTAAACATTATTTAGCCAACAAATGAGGTGTGGATACTTAAAAAGTAGCTTAGAGTATTAAAAAATTTTGTAGGTAAAGCAATTAGAGTAGTACTTGGCTGACTATAAGTGTTACCACAAATCTCATTTTTGATATTTCAAAACTATGATTTATTAATATTAAAAATAACAATAAAGTTTCTATGATCACCTTTACCTCTTAGAGACACAACATATAGGTCTGAGAACCAAAGCCTAAAGAAGGAATAGCCCTACTTACCATCACTCCTAATAAACAAACTATTGAATTTGTGCTTCCTGAAGAAATTTCTAGAAAATTCATCACTCTACAACAGATTAATTCTAAGTATGACTGGGGTATTCAACATTTATTTGAGGTAACAGTCTACCAAATAAACATACCTTTTAAAAAAGACTCATTTTAAGCATAGGACTTAGAATATCAGTAATATCTGTAAGTTTTCTGCAAGAAAATGTTATGGCATATGTCAATGTATGGCTTTAAAACTTCGTATGAAAGTACATGTAGCATAACTAGTATTCTAACTATACCTCATCAACCCCTGGCAATACACTGTACTTATATATATTTTTTAACTTATTCACTAAGTCTTCCCAGTAAAGTGTTCTCCAAGACTTACTTTTCCATGCCTTTGCAAATACACACACTGGATAAAGTGAATTCGAAGTTCATCAACAATCATAGCATTTTGGTGATTATTTAAATCTCATAAATATTTTTATAAAAGTACCACTATATAGACATTTCTTTAAATGAATATAATTAGTATAATGTTTCAGTTTCATTAAGCTTAATTTATTCAATTACTCCTTGTGATATATTACTTTTTAAAAAGTAGCACATGCACTTTAATTTGCAAAGTAAATTTGCCAATTGATTGTAATGAACTTTGGAAAACCCTGATGTATATCACTAAAATTAATTTTACTTAATTTCTTTTTGCATAGATCAAGCTATCATTTGAAAAGTAAATGTAAAAGTGTTGTGAGATGCAATTTACAAATTTAGTCATTCTTCTGAAACCAGAAACAGATAGCATTTAATAAGCATTATCATTGGATGATTAAACATAAATTGATCATTTGCTTCCAAGATGATCTATACTACTGCTCCCAAAGGTGGATCTGCTCTCTGTGGGTATTCGTTAGGGCAATGCTATTATATGTAGATAAAAATGACAACAATTTTTACTGGTTAAGAAGAAATTTATGTCCAAAGGCCAATCAAATCCTCAAAGATCACCAACCTTATATTCCAAGAGTTCTGTAAAGCATTCTCATCAGTAACACTATACCCACAATGTGTTAATTATTGTTCCTTCTCTGAAAACACTATAAGTAACTTTGGATTTATTAACTGATATTAGTGTCAAACATAGAACTAATATTGATAGTTCAACTGTTATTTTACAGCTCTTTTGTCTTTAGCTTGAGTGTATATAGTCAAAATAGTGTGTTTAAGAGTTACCTGAATTAGTGTCTATAGACATAGTGTGTCTACGTTGTCATTTGAAATTACCTAGGCTGATTTGCTTCTTTTTTTAAATACTTTTTTCTTATTTTTCCTGATTTTATTTTGTGAACATGTGAAAAACTATATTCTAAAAGTCAAAACTAAGCAAAAACATATTCGTAAATATGTCATTTTACCTGACATTCTATACGAACTCAATCATCCACCTTTTCCATTCATTTCAACCTATCCTTGTTAAAAACTAACCTTATTGTCTAATTTATTTGACTTGTATTTGTTTTACACAAATGAGAAAATGTGATATTTTCCTATTTTTCTTCTAAGAAGAAGCTAACATTCCATAGCTTCCCTTTTGTACTTTGCTTTTTAATATAATAATATATTCTAGAATTAACCCCTATGAGTTCAAATAGATCTTTTGTAGCTGAATACTTCTACAATATATGGATATACCATAGCTTATTCTACCACTATCCTATATATGGGTGATTAGGTTGTTTGCAATATTTTGCGATTAATGCTATGATGAATAATCTTGGGAATACCTATTTTCATATCATTGTAGGCATGTTTTCAGGATAAATTCCTGGAATTGGAATGATAGTCAAAATGTAAATATGCATGTAGTTTTGCTACAAATGCACAAACTCTCTTCTAAGAGGGTTGTACAAATTTGCATTTCCATCAGTAATGTGTGAGAATGTCTGTTTTCTCAAGACTCGTCAACGGTATATATAATGTCATTTCAGTGTGGGATTTATTTACATTTTTCTAATTATGAGGTAGTTGGCAGTATTGTTATATACTGAGGAACCATTTTTTTACATCTTATTTGTATTGTCTGTCCTTGCCTTTTTTTCCCTATTTTTCTAATGGGATCGTTGGTCTTTTCTCCTAAAAGTTTTAAGACATTTATATATTAGAGATATTAGCCCTTCATCTGTGATGTACATTGCAAATATTTCTCCAGTTTGCCAGTTATCTTTTGACATTTTTATTATGTTCTTTTGTCATACAATAGCTTTTAAAATTATTTTATGTGCTCTTAATTATCAATCATTTCTTTTATCACATCTTTATTTTGTTACTTTTAGAAAGCATTTCCCTATATTCGAGTTTTAAATGAATCCCTTCTTGCTTTCTTTAAAAAGGTGTATGGCTTTCTTCTTCTCCTTCTCCTTCTCTCTCTCCCTGTCTCTCTCTTCTGCCTTTATATTATCTCATTGTTTCCTGTATCCTTGATTATTTGCAGTTTATTCTTATGCATGATGTGAGATATGTATCTATTTTTTCAAAAAGGTAAATAGATGCCAAGCTAACCAGTTTACCTTCATGATTTGAAATCAAACCTTTATCACGTCTCAAATTTCTGTATATACTTAGGTATCTTCCTGGATCTCTATAGTCTATTCCACCAGTCTCTTAATATAATCATGATCCAGTGTAAAATATTAGGGCTTGATAGTATGGTAAATCCATTTGTAAGCTGTTTTTCCCTTTTTTTTTTCACATGGAAAAAGGGAAATTAACTTGTCTAAATATTTTAAAAGTTTGTATATTTATTATGT
Source organism: Pteropus alecto (assembly GCF_000325575.1). Classification (NCBI taxonomy): domain Eukaryota; kingdom Metazoa; phylum Chordata; class Mammalia; order Chiroptera; family Pteropodidae; genus Pteropus; species Pteropus alecto. The sequence continues at coordinate 17,233,404 of NW_006494613.1, forward strand.
TTGTTAATTTTATATAATAAATAGGGGAGAATTGACATTTTTAAAATCTTCATTCTTCATATCCAAGAACAAAAGCTGTATTTTTTGTCAAATCTCATTAAGAATTTTTCAGTAATTTTTAAATATATCTGCATATAGGTTTTCTTATTTTTTTTGCAATGTTAATTTTTTTAAAAATTACTTTTTTGCTGTTATAAAGATTTTCTTCTAATATTATATTCTCTAACTAGTTATTGATTGAATATATAAAAGCTATTGATTTTGTTATGTAAATTCTATAATATGCTACCTTTTTAAATTATTTTATTTTAGTCCTAGTTTTTTATATTGATTTTCTAGGATATAACAAAAATTTATAAAATATATGAACTTTTCTCATGGAAATAGACTATTTATTTCTTGTTTTACAATTCTTCTCATTCTAATTTATATTCTTTCTCTAATTGTATTGGCTAATGCTTCCAGAAATTGTTGGTTCTTATAGGCAATAGTGGACATCATTGCCTTGTTTCTCATCTTTAGTGGAAGCACAGTTAAAATTTGCATGTTATATAAAACAATGACTTTAAAATTTAGAATGTATTTACATTATATGTTCTATTAGAATAGATTTAGAATATATATTTTATCACTACGCACACACACATTTCTATTTTCTTAAACATTTATTCCCCCTAGGAAGAGAATTTTGTCAAAAGCTTTATATCTACGAATATGGTGCATTATAGTCATGATTTTCTAATATTAAACAAATCTTGCCTCTCTGAAACAAATTCTAATTGGTCATGATCTATCATTTTCATAGTATATTATTGGATTTATTAGTTTATATTTAATTTAATAATTTCCATTGATATTTTATAAGATATATATTATTTTTCTGGTAGTTTTTTATCAGATTTAGTCATCAATGTAACACTTCATGAAAAATAAAGTTTTTCTTTATTTTCAACGTTCTGAAGCAATTTATGAAAAATTACAATTACTTGCTTTTTGAAGATTTTGTAGACTTTTCCCTTTGAATTGACTTCGATAAGGGAGTGGAGGTACTTCCTTTTCTTCTTTTTTCATTTTTACTGTTGTTGAAAATTCACAAACATCGATAGATTTAAACTTTTTATCTCTAAGAGAACAGTTTTCATAAATTGTATTTCTCTAGAAACGTGTTTATTTGCAGGAAGGAATGAGAATATTCTTATAATTTCCCCCATTTTCTCTTTTTTCAATAGCTATTTTCACATTGTAATTTCTATATAGTAATTTTGTGGGGATTTTTTTCCTTTTCTTAACTAATACTATTTAGTAAATTTTTTTCACATAATTATTTTTCTTTCCTGTTTTTACCTATATAAATACCTCATCTTGCTTACTATTATTTTATTTGATTATTCCCTCTAGTCTTTTTTTACCTAAGAATTTAGTTTATTTATTTTCATTTTGCTCATTGTTACTGATACAAATATTTAAGTCTATGACTACATGCACTAATTGCTGCTTTAAATGAATCCCATATATTTTGACATACAGAGTATTCATCAGTAATATTTTTTAAAAAATTATTAATTTTTAATGTGTAGTTCCAGTTTAGCCCAATAATTATTTAATAGAAAGCTTTACAAACTCAAGATGGAATGATCTTTTACATTGTTAATAACTTCTAGTTTTATTTCACTGTTATCAGACTTTTGTTTGTAATGCTTCCACCTTAAGAAACATAGCAGTATTTTCTTTGTGATCACTTTAGAAGAAGGTCTATTCCTTATTTTGCTGGTGAAATTATATATATAATCATTATACTATATACGCATATTTTATCAATTTTCTCATTTAGTTCTTACATAGGTTTAATCATTTCCCTTCATTTTTTCTGTCTTATAATAAGAATGCTATTAATTTCTCTTTGCCATTTGCATTTTTTGCATTAAAAAGGTGATTGCTGGAAATGATTTTTTTTAGTAAATTGTATCTTTCAGCATTAAAATTGTTTTTGTTACTTTTAATGTTTTTTATTTAAATTCTAATGTTTTATTACTGTTCTAACAACCCCAGATTCTCTTTTATTTCCAAATCTCAAAATATATTTGTCCATTTTTTGTTTCTATTCACCCTTTTAGAAATATTTTTTATAATTATGTATCCTACAGTTGGATTTTAATTTATTAGCTAATTTTTTTTTCTCTTTATATGGTGCTACATCCATTTTGATTAGTTGATATGAAAGTTCTGTTTTTGTTTGGTCAGTCTCAATTTTGTCATATTTTATAATATTGTTATTAAGTATATTATGACATATTTTCTGCATTTGTCTATGCAACTTTTTTCTCTTTCAATAATTGAAATTTCTTCTTGTATTTAAGATGGCTTAATGTCTGTTCTAATAATTACCTTGTATATATACCATTTTAAATACACTGTTTTTTGTTCCTTAATTTAAACTTTTAGAATCCGATTTGTCAATTTAAAATAATATATTTAACTCCAATGTTTTATCTATTTAGCAAGTAATAAGCTTATTCAACATTTCTCTTTCCTTCTTTCTTCTCTTATTTTTAATTTTTAATTTAAAAATATTATTTAAAATTTATAATAATAAATACAATATAAAAGTTTTTTTTTTTTTTTTTTTTTTACTTTTTCCCACTCTTGTTTTCATCCTCAATTAAAATGAATGCTCACAATTAATCTTTTTCCTAAAGTTTCACCAGACATTTCTTGGTTAGATAGAACTGTTCTTTTAGTAGATTGCTTGAGAATGACTCACAGGTAAAGAATTCCTCTATCCTATGAGTGAAGAAAATGTTATTTTATTGCCTTGATTACTTGCAAGACAGCTAAATTAGATTCGCATCAATGATAAAAATTTTCTATTAAAAAAACTTATAAAATGCTTTATCACTGGTGACATCTTAAGTCATTCTAATTCTCTT
>NW_006494613.1:17236386-17260539 GCF_000325575.1 Pteropus alecto
GACAATATATTTTTTTAATTGTTACGTTTAATAGAATTTCTACGAAATAGCTATAAATTGATATTGGCAGGGCAATTTCCCCTAGTACTCCCTTAGCTCATTCAATATGTAGATTTGCATATCTCATTTTTACAGAAAAAAAATGGAATTATAGTTTTCAATATTTGTTCTACGCCATTATTTTTGTTGTCTTTTTCAGAGAATCTAGTTAAACGTATGCATGATTTCATAATCATGACCATTTTTTATTTTCTTTTATCATTCTCTTCATTATTTTTCTATTTTTATTTATAGTCCACATTATGTTTTATTCAGATGTACTTATTTCTAAAATAAGTTTATTCATCATTTTAGATTTCTTTTACTCTCTTCTATTTAGTTTTTTGAACTGAGCTAACTCTCATTTTTTTCCTGTTTTTCCCCAATTTATATTTATAATTCTTTTACTAGTCCCCAAATATTTAGTGAAGTATATGTTAAATGTATATGGAGTTATGCTAAAAGCATAAAATTTATATAATTTCGTTTTTAAATCTTGTTTTTTTTTTTTTAGAAAATGGTGCAAAATTTATATTTATTCACCCACCATTAACTGTGCTTTTTTTTTTTTTCAGTATAAAAAGTTTCAGCCTTTATTAAATAAAACAGAGGTAGAAGACAGATAAGGGAACAGGCCAGGGACCCCTCCTTTCATCTACACATGTACAGGCAAACATTGGTGTGTAGTTTTTATCTGTAAATTAAATTTTTTCCAGTATCTGCCTATTTTTTATAGCAGTTTATATAGATGGAAACTATTTGTTTCTTTACATTACTGTGGCTATGATTTGGGGTGGCTTACAAAGCAGCACGTTCATGAATGCATTCCACTTTGATAAAAATATGGCTTCCTGTATTTTTCAGGGGAAAAAAAAACTTGTATTTATTTCTTAATATGTTAAAAATGAACAATTGCCCTAAATTTGCAGATACTTTTAGTTTTAAACTTACTTTCTAATGACTTTATTCAAAGTAGTGGTTATACTAGTAATGATTCTAATAAGTTTCTGGAAAATTTCCTTTGCACTCTCTGTAAATATTTTACAACAGCATTTTCATTTGAAATAATTGGGTTAGTTTAAGAAATCAATAAATTATTTTTAGTCCAAAATTATGGCTTCTTTATAGATGGTTTTGAAGAGAGAAATAATGGAGTAACAAGGTTGTAGCCTTTTAAATTTTAGATATTCTTAATGTTACTTCGTGATTTTCATGTTACCAATTTTTTTTCAAATAAATATTCTCCCTTCCTTTATACCCTTCGGTTTCCTGAAACTTGCCCCTAAAAGGTAGCTTTCTCAGGTAACACACACACTAAGCAGCCCCTCCTCTGTTGGCTCTTTTGATCTACCAGAAATGTTTTTCACTATTTTTACATGTAGATGAAGATCAATTTTAATCCTGCAACTTACTCTCCTCTTATCTCAACCATCTAAGGTTTTCCAGGACTGCTTTTGATCTCTAAGAATCAAAAGTGTGAACAGAAGGATGAAAAATAACTGTTGAGTTGGTATTTATTGTTCTATATTTTCAGGTGATTGAAATTTGCTCATTACCTTCTAGTTACACTAATATGAATTTTATACAGTTTTATTTGTAATTTTTGTTACTTTTTGAGGAAATGGTGAGACTTTTTATTTTATTTATTCACCATTAACTTTGCTGTTCATAATACCTAGCTAGTATGTTCATTTGTAATAGATGGTATCACCACTCTCTGTTACTAAACTTCAGATCCCCATTTCATATAAAAATAGGTATGCTGAATTTACTTTACTATCTTTCTTTGTCCTAAAGTCTACCTTCTCCACTATGTCTCCTTAGTTCTTCTTGTTATATAAATATTTAGTGCAAAATATAGCAGACTGGTCAGATTTTAAATCATTCAAGAGAAATACAGAGAAATTGAAAAGGCATACATTGTTTCATACCTTGTTTCTTTAGCTATTTCTTAAGCTATAGATTTCAATCACCATTTTTTAGTGTGTGTGTGTGTGTGTGTGTGTGTCTGTGTGTGTGTTTTACCCTTCATTAGTTTCTGCCTGTATATACTAATATCTTCTATTCAACAGTGAGTTTTCTAAATTAGCAAAGCAATAAAACACAGCATCTCTGTACACAAATTACACATGGAGATCAGGCATGTATGATAAAGAGAAAAGGTAATAGGAAGTGAAATCAAAGTTTATTAAAATATAATTTTATGCCTGATTTGGTTAGAATTGGCCTGATTTCATTTGCACTTCACATTAGCATCTGTCAATTTAGTATAATTTAGAACCATAAATTATTGATGACAAAATATAATTAAATTTCTTACCAAGTTTAAGGAGCTTCGCAGTTCTTCTGCTGTTATAAAGAGGCAGAAAAACCTTGTGACACATTGTCAAGGTCATTATGTATAAGAAATATATTCTGTGGTGACTTTAGTTAAGGAACAAAACATTTTAAAGAGACAGAATGACAACTCAAGTTTTCTACTCAAGAATTTGACAATATATCCCAAGATTTTTTTCTCCTTCTTTCTCTTCTTCTTCTACACCTTCTCCCTTACATTCTTCTTCTGTTTCTTTGGCTTCTTACTTACTAGGGTTCTATTTTTCTGCTATGAACTGATGCTGTGTCTTGACTAACATGAGTTGTAAAACAAATAGCAGCTTCAGAAGAATTTGATGAAAAAAATTAGCACACTTGAAATAATTAAGTTCATTTCAAATTAATATTTTTTTATTTTTGAATTATAGGAAGTTTATTTTTAACTAGATTGTCATAAAAAGAGAGATAGACTGAGATGAGCAAAATGATAAAATGGTATGATAAAAAAATATGAGGTTTAGATTAAGATAGAAAAAAGAAATTGGGAAAATATGTGATATAAAAGAATAAAATTATTTAATTTTGTATTATTAAAATATTATAACCTCCATAAAATGTCATAGTATCTCAGTTATGTTTTATATCCAAGGATACTAGCAATGAGCTTTTTCACTTGATGAACTCCTGTAGGCTTAAGGTAGTTAACATGGATTGGGTAAAATTACTAACAAGGATGATGAAATTTAAAAGACTGCAAGTCCTGTGGTTTAAAAAAAATCATCCTTTTTGTTCTATGAAAGGAGAAATGCCCGATGGGCTACGTTCCTTAAAGATAAAATTAAATCATAATTGCATTAAGGAAAAGGTTTATGAATCTTTAAAAAAATTAGAGATACTGATTCAAATATAGATTTATAAAATTATAAACGATAGAACCAAAAGAAGCTTGAAAAATTGTCTAATCCAAGCTCCACTTTTGTATTTGAAAAAATACATAAACTCAAGGAAAGCTTAAAGAGAAAAGGAACATAACGCCTTATTTTCCAAAACAAAAGCTATTTCCTTAGCTGAAGAAAGTGGAATGCAGATGTCTGTGGTTAAAGTCAATGCTGACACCTGAGGACCCAGATCTCCTTTAGCTGCTTAGGAGTTTCAGAATTCTGGGCAAGTTTAGCATGCAATGAAGGGATTAGTAAAACTGAAGTTGGTAACTTAAAGCAATTGTGAATGCCAGAAGCCAGAGACAGAGTGCTTCATGAGAGCAGACTAAAACCAATAATACAAGGATTGAGCAGTTGATATCTTCTGGAGTTTGAAACAAATGAGTTCCTGTTATCAGATGTAGCAGCACAAGGTCAATTTCCCTGAGAAGTTGCACTCAAACAATAGACCTAGGCTTGAAGCCAGTTTTCTACTTACTGGTGCTTTTTAATGTACAATAAAACAGTTTTAAGGAGCCATTGTCTTGTCTGGATTTGGGGGAAGCTCGTTTCTAATAATGTGCACAGGCTCTAAATTGGACAGAATAAGGAACTGGCTAAAGTTCCAACAATTAGCAAATAGTAGATTTAGAACTAGAATCTAGATTTTTCACATACCTGGTTGGTATGTATTTCACTACCATTCTTTAACACAGATGTTTTAGGAATAGAAGAATAAGGCAGAGAATTTTTACATTTACTGTGGAATTTTATCTTAGGTAATAAAATTCAGATAACAAATATTTGCAAGTGAACAAAGAAAAATACTGAAAACAACCCAACGAAAGGTACCAGAAGTACGATATAAAAATTCAAATTGCCCACACCAAATAAAATCAGTATAGCCTTCTTCTTCATCTTCACTAGTTTTCCATTTCAGATGGATAAACATTTGAATGTTATAAAACTGAAGCCATGTAATAACTAAAAGAAATATAGGCTGCAGTTTATTGCCTTAGAATAAGAAAAAGTTTTCTAAGTATGATCACAAAATTCTAGAAACACAAAGGTAAAGATTCTGTAATCTTCTTGCATAAACATTTCTGCATGAATAAACCAAATAAACATTTCTGTATAATAAACTATAACCAAAGTCAAAAGACAAAGAAATAAAAAAGGTATGTGCAGTATATTTGACAGGAAATAGTTAGATCTTTTGTTTGTCTATTTGTTTATTTTTGCTATATAGTTCTTATATATCATATTAATAGAAAAATGACCAAATTATAATAACAAGTGGTTTATAAATTGGGAGGAGGAAGGTGATGATAGGAAAAGAAACATAGAAAAAGAAAACAAATTCCTCTCAGAAAACACACAGAATTTAGAAAAAGAGAAACTCTTCCTTTGGCAAATATTGATTAATTTGATGGCAATTATTCTGTTTGGCACTTACATGAAATTTGAAGAATGTTTTGAGAGTGACACCTCCTTTACATTATTGAATCAGAAGAGTTATCTAAACCTAGTTGCAGAGCATAATTTTATTTTGTAATTAGTGCTATTTTTCCAGTTACATACTATCTAGGAACTTAAACACTTCTCTTTTTTGCATTTTAGAAATCTCATAGTGTTAAACAAACTCTAAATGATAATAAGAAGTATTCATTACTTTCATCTGGTGCTATAATATTTGGCCTCACTAGCCTGAATTCTCTGCAACTTTTACCCTCAGTTACAATAACACAGGTGCTTTTGGGAACTTGGGGTCTCTGATTTGGGTAGTGTCTTATTCTTCTAGTAATGAAACATTTATTGCTTTTTTTTTTCAGATAATATCCTGTAGCCATTTTGATGCAAACAATATTTTGAACATGTTAATTAATGTAAATTGCCATCTTTATCCTGTAGAAAAACATACTAGCAATTATTTGAGAAGTCCAATTACTGAGAAAAACAGCTGCTGGATTTTGGCCAGTAGCACTAGTACAAACTTTTCCAACTTTCTCTAATAACTAAACATACAGATTTTTAAAAAAATTCTAAAAACAAAGATTGATGAACACTATATTAGAATCTAGGGGAACAAACAGTACTCTAAAATAGATAGCATTGCATTGAGAAAAATCACCCTATGGTTAAATTTATAGCAATCCTATGCATATAAAGGATAACCCACTGCACTATGAAACAAAAAATCTCTTTACTTAATACAGAGTCTCATGAACTGCATCATTAGGAAAACTGGATTACTGGAGTTCCTCTCTATAACTTGCAAAATACTATGCAAAATATTATTGAATTTCCCCACCCACCAACTCTTATCTAATACCCAGGGGAAAGAATAGAAAAATTCTTACAAAAATAACAATAAACAAACAAACAAACAAATAAATAAATAAATAAATAAAAACTGGGCAAGAAGAAGGCCTACCGATAAAATTTCAGTATCTTAGAATTGTTATTCCCAAAGTAAACAGGTCAGTGGCAGTAGATCTTTTGAATAGTTTTACATGTTGGAAATTTGCCTTTATTATATATTATTTACTCATAACATTAAGAATCAGTGTATTTAGTTATAAGAAAATGTTATCTAAAAGAGTAGATCCGTACTAAGTCTAAAATTGTTAATAAGTGGGGCTTCTGAAAGTTTTGAGAACTGCTCACAGCATCCTGACGTCACCACTGGGATAAGGTGAAATCTGGTGTCGCCCTAGCAGCATGATGGAGTAGGAGGACTGTGGACGGTGGCGTTGTGCGTTGTTGTTCTTTGGTTCTTCCCTGCCTACGCAGTAAAGAATTACAGGTCAGAGAGACTGAGAAAAAGTAAGATTTATTGAAAGTACATTTTAGAAAGAGAGAAGTCACACTACAGAAGGCTGAAGCCCTGTGGAATTTGGGAGGTAAAGAGATAAGGTAGTACATCCCAAAGGGAGGGGCAGGTTTCCAGCTAGGAATGATGTAACAATGCAGAAATGGGAAGGTCTGTTTACTTTTGGGCCGTGATGGGAGGGCCTAGATGATCTGTAGGTGACTGACAGTTGGTTGATATATAACACTGCTTACTGTGCATGTGCTTAGCCAGAATTTAGTCTGTTATAATTAGATTCATAAACATGTAGGCATAGTCATGATATTATAATGATGGTATAATAAAGCTAAAGTTAGGGGTAGTACTTTCTGCACATGCGTTTGTAGCTGGTTTAGCCAGTAGCTTTTATGGTCTTTGTGCTCTAGGATTTTGGGTAATTTATAACCCTAAAAGAGACATATTTCTGGGAGGTGCTTAAGGAAGGTCTTCAAGGGAAGTTTCTATGGTTACAGAGCTAGTCCTTGGCTCCTATCACTCATGCATGACTAACTACCGAACACTGAGATTCAGCATCAACTTTGGTAAGGGAATTTAGCCATCACAGATGGAAAATTTGTGGTTAAAAAGATTGCACTGTCAAGTTGCTAATCACACTCTAGTCTGGACATATTTTATTTGGATCTAGGGTAAGTAAGGAGAAAACAACAAGTTGGAACTCAGAAAATATATGTTGAAAAGCTAGAGAGAAAAAAAGAGCACCTGAAGATCAGAAGAGCACACTACTAAACATAATCCACTGTTTTATTGCTTAATTCATTTGCTAAATAATAAAAAATAACCCTCATTACTTACAAGATACAGAGCCAGTAATTGTTTTATATCTCCAGTGGAGTGTAAAAAGACATGTCCTTTGTGAAACAGAAGTAGAAAGTCCAACAAAAGAGTTAGCGGGATCAAAATATAACATGAAAGGAAACATCACGATAGATAAGCTGTGGAACTAGAACTCAAATAGAACTGAGAGCCATAACTGAGATATTGAAGATTAGAATTATTTCTTTAAAATTAGTATCAGAGAGGAGAGGGGCCAAGGACGGATGCTCCAAAATGTAAATGAAAGGTTAAGAAATTAACCATGAACCAAAAGATAGTAAGAATAAAATTAGACAACAGATAAATTAATGTTATTCTTGGCAGAGAGATAAACAAGAGCTGGAACAAGTACTATAGGAAAAAGAAACTTAAGAAATAACAAGTTTAAATTCATGAAGATATTTAAAGAATAATAAAACATGAGTAAGTGCTTTATATTTCAGGAAAATAATAATTGTTCATTATTTGAAATGTACTAAGGACATCAATAAATCAAAGAGGGAACATAATTATTTCAATAGATGTTAAAAATGCATATTGTAAAATTCATCATTTGGAGAATTAAAAAAACAGTAAAATTCATCATTAAACTTGGATTAGGGAAGAAAATATATCTATATGCTTAACATGGTAAAGATAATGCATCTTAAACCAACACTAAACATTCATATAATAATCAAACACAAAGGCTCTTCTGTTAAAATGAAGAACAAAATAAAAATTCCTATTAACCACATATTATCATTTTCAAAGCTATTGATAATGATATTGGCCCATTACACATTTAAATCACAAAAATCAGTAAGATCTTATTATACTAGCATTAACATTGTAAAATATACAATGCTATATACATTGTATAAATATACATTATAAAAGTATCTTTTATACTAGAATTAACATTATAAAATGCAATGGAAAAATGTTATTTTTCAAAGGGCATCCAAAAAACACATGAAATTCACCTATGAATCTTAATTGAATGTTTTGAAAAGCAAAATATGAACACTTTCCTGTTGTTATCTAGATCCTTTATTATCTGGTATCTTTATATGTCTCTAATGTCAGTTTGAGCTGGCCTCCTTTTCCTACTAAATTTCAGATGCACTGGCCACTTTTTCTTTTCTTCAAAAAGCTGTTTTTCACCTTTAAGCTTTTTCATAGGCTATTCTCTTTGCCTAGGATTCTATAACATCAGCTCTTTTCATTACATGGACAATCATAGTGCAAGTTCAGGTTTTCCTTGAATTTTGTACCCTTAGAAAGTCATTCCTAGGACACCCATAAAAATAAAATTTACCCTAACCTCATACACACACATTTTATGATCTCAGAAACTTCATAATTTCTCCGGTCATAATTCCAAAACATTTTTGTCTCTTACATTGCAAATGCCATAATGACAGATCAGAGTGTACAAATATTTCATCAATATTGAAAAGCAAAACTAAAAATAATAATATGTGGATAAATAGGAATACTTAGTATTATTGGATGCTACTTTATATGTCCAGATTGATAAATTAATTTTGGGCATTTTAAATCATTCTCCTGATTAACAAAGTAATTCTAAAATTTAAAGTAATAAATAATTGATAATGGTTCAGAAAAATTCCTAAGGATACAGTAATTGAAAACATGATAAATTATTTAACAAAGGGTAATAATTTAATAAAATGTTGATTTGACAAAAGACAAAATATTTGAGAAAAATATGGTTGATGCTTATGTCATACAACAATGTAATCTCAAGTTAAGAATTTTATTATGCAGAATCCTCTGCTCATTAGGTTGAAAGTCTTTCATTAAGGGCCAACAGAAGTCTAAAAGCAAGGGCATTGAGTTTTCATAAAGTAAGAAAGAATTTGTTTCAAAGATTTCATGTGGAATTATTTTTACTAGCTATACAACTACCTACTATCTATTTATTTGGGCATATAACTTAGTGACTAAAAATCTATTTGTATGTAAATGAAATAAGTTAAGGTATTTTAAACTTCTTAGGCAGAATCATTTTCAAAAAAAAGAAAAAGAAAAATATGTTTCCTCAGGAGAAACGGACTTGAATTCAATGGTGATAAATTGGCTTCCTTTCATTTACTGGGAGACACAAAAATTCTACAGTCTATGTATCATTCAGACATATTCAATGACCAGGTTTTGAGAAGGTAAATTTTCTGCAGAGGAAGAGGAGGAAGAGAGGAAGAGGGAGAGAGGAAATGAGAATATTTAGAAAGAAAAAAATAATTCTGGATATCCAGAAATCTCTTCTTGCTTATCCTCCCCACCGCCAAAAAAAGATCCAAATAAACCTATTGTCTTTTGTTCTCCTAACTTAAAGAATAAACATAATATGAGGCTTCTCATGTGACTTTATTATTGACAAATATCAAAACACATTTGGCATAACAGTGTCTGCCCTTTTGCTATGTTTTATTAGAGACCACTCTCTTCAGTTATATTTTATCTATAGACAGAAAGTTGTTTGACTTCCAATGATCTAGATCTTAATAAGCAATTCTATTGCTTACCTTCCAGTGTGATTGAAACTAAGTTGTTTTTCATTAAGTTAAAACCTGGCAAAATCAATTTCTCAATTCTTTGTAGTTTGCTATCTTTTTAGACAGATGATCTTGTAGAACAGAATGTGTAACAATCACACACTAAATATTTAATCCCAGGAGATTTTCCATCAACGAAGTGCAGAAAGAACACTGGTCTTAGAGATAAAAAACACTGTCAAATAATCGTGTTTACCTTTGTCAATTCTAAGATTCTTGTCTGTTTTGTGATGTGGGTACTGTGAATGTGTGAATATATATGCTTTTGTATAGTAAGCATCAAAAAGAAAATAGTTTTATATCACATCTTTACAAAAATAATCTCCATATGTATATGTGGTCTGAACACATTTCTTATTTTTTGTTTTTGCTTAATTATAGAAGTAAGATGTGAAATGGATATCTACAATATAGCCAGTCTTCTTTTATTTTCTGAATAAACAAGCTTCTTTTGTTAAAATTATGGAAGAAGGAGAAAATACATTTTCCAAAAAGATAAAATATTCTCACGACACATTAATTTTCATTATAAAATTCAATTATTTTCAACAAGTTTTTTGAGAGCAACAAATCTAAATTTTAAACATTTTAAAATGCATATCTAATTAGTAACTGTATACATTTTGTGTCTTGTAGCCATTACTGTTAAATTAAATGAAGATTACTAAAGAGTGTTTATTGAAAGTGTAGTCATAGAAATATAAAAAAATTATTTGAAACCAGCTTAGTAGCTTTTTCTTTTTGAAAAATAATACAAAGAAAAAGCAACATTTTACACTGATAAATAAGCCACTAAATGCTTTAAGCTTTAATTGAAATAATTTTATAATACTTTAAATATCTAAATTATATATATTTTACATATGATATTGTTTAGAACATTATAAAATAATGAATACAATTATTTTATATATTATGAAATAATATATGGTGTCTAATATTGCAATTAATTTTTATTCTTCCTTTTTAATTAGATTTCCTTTCATTTTACTAGTGAAGTAATAAAATTGTCTTATTTTTCTACTTTAAAATTTTTTTGTAACAGAGCTGCTGTTAGGTTTTAGAGATTGGTCAGGAATTGAAATCTAACTTAACTAATTTAATGCATGTTGATAATAAATGGTTGACAGTAAATGAATCTTTTGAACAGTAAAACCACAGACCTTGATACTCTGGTTACTATGTTATAGGCTTATAAAAATAAAATTGGAAGTTTGATTGAATCTCTCATATTTAAAAATTTTAAGTAAATAAATTCAATAAACTTCATTTAAAAATGTTATACTTTACTGTATTTATTTAGGTGTATTAATATGCTTATTTTATACTTTAGAATTACTATTTTTACCAAATATAATAAAAACATTTTGAAAGAATGATAACTAATTAAATACTAATAAAGTGCCTACTGGTTTAATTCCTTTCAAAAGAAGAGAGACATAAATAAGTGGATGAATAAGCAGAAATATAAATGGATAAACATTTTTGGAAATGTTGTATTTTATTTAATGAATTTATTAATCCAAATGCTTTGAAATTCTGTTTATCACATTGAGAACTACATGTTTATAAATAAACATAAATGAGACAATGTAAAATTTTGACTTCATCAGATTTTCATAATAGAAATTTTTGATTTTTAAATTTATATAATTGTTTGGCATTTTTGATGGAGGTTTGTGTGGTCATAGGGACGGATGCAGAAAAGAGAGATGATGAATAAGTGTATTTGAGAGAAAGGAAAATGAAAAGAGAAAAAAAAGAGAAGTAAATTCCCTTTTTAAAAATCTATTGCAGTTCAGCTCCATTGCCACATAGAATAATATTTATCAAACTTGCTCAAAGTGTGAACGAATATAAAAGGATTTTCAAATTCTTTCTTTAGTCATAATAACCTATTTTGTTTAGTAAATAAGTCATTTAAACACATTTAGTATTACTTATGAAGTATTCAAGTTTAAGAGCTTGCAACAAATGTTAATTTCTACTTTTCGGTTACAGTTTTATTTGAATATTGGAAGTCTGGATATAAATACTGACTTTGAATATAGTCATGAAAAAGCGATCTGATAAGTATCAAAAAAAGAGCTATGACTTATTACTGAACTGAATAAACTATGGTAAATTAATGTACTTCTGATTACAACCACAAAATCTGGAGATTGCTCTAAATTGGGATTGTGTCTCATTACCAGGTCTGAAATATGTTTGGTAACTTGCAATCAAATATATTTGAACAAAATAAAAAAGAAAAGAACACAAAATATCAGCGTGTATCTCTATGTTAAGTCTATTTTGTTCTTAAAACTTCTGTTATTTATTTTTTATACACACATTTCACACTGATGGATTATTGTCAAATTTTCAAAACACATTCAAGTAATTTGCCAAGCAATCGACAGTTTCATAAATGTAGTAACTCACCATGATTCTGGCCTTAGCTAAAAAGATTCAGAAACTTGACTGTCTCTCATCAAATTTTATCAGAGATTGGGAGGGAACTAAGTCTCAGTATCTATCCACTCAATGATCCACCAATTATCTACTCAGCAACTATACAATGAGTGCCTGCCTATGGTCATGTTCTTTTATTAGATGTTAGCATACAGCAGCAAATAATAATGTCTTTGTCCTTATGCAGTTCATGTAACAAATCACAGTATTTATCTATTCATTTATTAGAATATTTATGTAGTCACGTACCTGCATAGTTTATTAACTGCTACATATAATGCAGATATATATTTTGCCAATCTATTTTCATTATTTTTTGTAAACCTAAATTTTCTGATTTTAATGTTTGTTTAATAAAATCAATATTTGTTCTCCCAAAACTTCTTCTCTTTCCACAATCCTTGAAGACTTTCATTAATAGTTATGAAAAATATAATTTTATAATTAACATTTCTATTAAATTCTATTTTATATTTTATATGTTAGAAGCTTTGAATTTAAAATAATCTTCAAATTGTTACTAAGATATAGCATTACTGGATCTGTGATAAATTATTATATATTCAATTATTATCAAAGTAACATGGTCTTTCTACTTCTGGTTTTAGCTATATTTGCATTCTGATTTATAAATACATCTCGCAAAATGACAATTAACCTGTTTCTGAAGTAAAAAGTATAATCATCTTCCAGTAGTTAACTTTTTTGATCTCTAGTTGGCTTACTGTAATACTATGAAATGTAAAAAGGCTGCTGAAGTGCTGACACTACCAGAAGCTCTTCGAAGTACCAAGATAATAACCATGTTATATCAGCTTACTCCCATTTCAGGCAAACAAAAAATTGTATATTAACTTTCACTATTGTTTGTTTAAGATATTTTGTAGTTTGCCACAGTTTGTCTCATTTAATCATTGTAGCAAAGAACATTTTTTTGTTTGCTTAATTTCTTATTTTATTGCTAACAATTTATTCATCCTTTCACTAATACTTTTATAATTTCTAACATAATAGTCATTTAGAAAGTGTTAAAATCATTTAAAGAATTATTCATTATTTTCCTCTTTTCTTTATGATATTATACGTTTTCCATAAATTCCACTGAGTCTATGTTTCATATATTTGGATTTGTAGTCATTTTATCATTTTTAATTTTCCACAAGAAAATGTTGTCTGTCTAAGATTGTATATATCCTGCATAGTTGTCATGTGGGGGGAAAAAGAGAAAAGATATGTTTCCTTCTGTTTCTACACTTTTCTTTTTTATCTTTATTTTACTTTTTCTCTACCTTTTTACAAAAATATCAAAAGTTCTTTTACATTAGCCATCTCAAAGAAAAAGATGGCTATCCACAGTAACTGGCACCCAATAAATGCTTTCTGATTGAATAGATTAAGATTACACATTATTCAAGAGGCCATTATAATGGTTGTGAGTAAACATATGATTTGATTTCAATAATCTCAGAGACTCGAGATAATGCAATAATCTTAGTGTTATTAATTGTTCTTGTTTTGCTTTTCTTTTTTTTTAATTATAAAAGTTGAGTTTCTGAGAAATTACCTACATTCACCTATGACCTAGACATAGAACCAAGAGAATAAATTACTCAGATGTATTTATTAAGTTAAAATAAAGGAGGCTTTTGTAACAATTATATTTATCTAAAAATTGGAAAATGCTGCCTCTTAAATTAGTGTACTCTCTTATAATCTATGTCTTTTAACAGAGGGTAAATGCCAATTCAAGAAAAATATATATGTATATTTCATTTGTAATCCAATTCATAACAGATATATATATATATATATAACACACATATATATATATATATATATACACACATATATACATGTATATATATGTTTTATTTTTTAATCCAGCATTAATTAGGAGATTGAACTAGAGGTACATAGGAGATTTCCCAATATTGATTATGGATTAAATATTTCATCAAATTCACTAAAATGATTATATGTATGGACATCATGAAACTCTACAGAAAGGTATTCCCTTGTAAAGGATATCATGTAAAGACATGCTACATGATTTTGAAGAGAGAAAGCATGTATTGGAGTGAAAGATATGAAGCAAAAGATAAAAAAATTAAATAAGTATTTTTATTATCATTGCATTGACTAAACAATTCCAAAGTAAACATGAGGTAAGAATTATAGATTTGCCTTTTTCTGAGATGACTGTGCCAATGTCTTGTGACAATAATAAATTTGATGCTAACATATATTTTGGATAAATACTGAACATAAACTTAAGCTAACTATTCACCTGATGCATCAAAATGATTAGTTACCATTTTTTTAGGCCACAGTGACCCTAATAGGTCAATGGAGATGCAATAAGATGCCTTCAACATGAAGCATAAACATGGTCTAAAGATATCAAGCCACGGCATCAAGAGCTTCAGAAACTGCTAAGGTATGGACTCAAGGGTACTATAAATCTTTATATGAGGGTAAAACACCATTTAAAATAACTGGAATACATGAACTTTAAACATTTGCCTATCAGTGGCAACACATGCAAGAAAATCTCACTGTCCACAAACTATCCAAGCCATTGAGAAAGGAACAGCCATGCATTGGCTCAAAGTATTTATAAATAAATAATTTCATAAAGAATTTCAAACTGCTGGTTTATATGTCCATAATAAATCTGTTTATTGTAATTTATGTGTTCCACCTATACATTTTTCTACTGAAATTCTATATGCTGACTTTATTATTTATTCTGCAATAGAGGAATAGGTTTTAAAAGACAAAAATGCCTTAATATATCATGACATTCTTCTGTGCAAGCACACTCCTAGATGTATAAAAACACTGTCCAAAAGGTACCAGAGTATGAAGATTTTTATAGGAATCCTTTCCCATACCTTCAATTTTCATGTTTACCTTATTCTTAACAATATCTACCTTGGAAAAGGCCTGGAAAAAAAAAGCAGTTTTCCTCGACTCCTTGACAAATCACAACTAAATCAGACATATTCTTACATCAAACTGAATGTGACTATGCTGGACTCTGCTATGATGGTCTACTAAAGGGAACACAATTTTCGTTTTCATTACTCTAGATGATAAAAATGTTCTAAAATTAGATCATGATTATGGTTGTTCAACTCTGTATATACACTAACAGCTGTTGAATTGTATAATTTAAATAGATCAACTTTGTAATATGTAAGTTAAAATTCAATAAAACTCTTGAAAACAAATTAAAAAAAAAAAAAATCCTATAACAAAAACAAATGAACAAGCAAAGAGTCCAGGGCACCTAACAGTGAAAAATTGAAAATGTTGAAAAACTAATGACTCTAATGATTAGGTAATAGATCCATCAGCAGTTCAGATGATTTCCTTTTCATTTTTATTTCATTTATTTTACTTTGTTATGAGCAACAAAGTTAAAGAAGAGAGTGATTTGACTTGTTAGGTAACATTGTTATAAATAATTTTCATGATAGGTCACTATGTATTTCTTGGCATATTGCTCAGAAAGAATTCAAAGCATTGAATGATGTTTTTAGGTTTTAAAAAAGCTAAAAATCAGAAACTCTGTGGACAAAAAAGGGGTCACACACTAAATGTGACAAGCTTGGGAATCTCTTTGGTTTTATGTATTTTAATATAAAAATTTAAGCCACCTCCTTGTTATTTAGAAGTACATGTCTAATCAGAATTTCCTTTTTGTACTTCATAATTATTCATCAAAATGTGTAATACATTAAGCTGTTTTGGTAAATTGTGTGCTAAATAATTCTGAAAATAAGCCAATGAAGAAGAAAAAATGAACCTTTTAGAGCTTTTGGTGATAGTTGTTGCAAGGAAATAAGATAGGAGATCAATAAAAGAATTTGAAACATAAAAATGATTAGAAAAAAATTCTGTGGAGAAAGCAGAGTGAAATTATGAGTTCAATGTAAAAATGTAATGAAGTAAAAGTTTGGCTCTCAAAAGCAATACTATTTATTCATATTCAAAACACATGATTATGTATGATTATGGTTAGTATCAAATCTCTATTATATTTAGATTTCAAAAAATACATTTTAAATAGTTATATAAAAATTTTACTTTAAAATATTTATGCAACACACTGGATATTATGAGCTTTGTAACTATGTAAATGAATAAATATTATTGCAATTAATGTTAAACATAAGCATAAAATTGTGCAAGGAGATGAAAATTATTTTAAGGAGGCATACAAAAATCTGAAGAATTCTGTTTTTGACCTTTGAGACCTTCATCTTTGTCTTCAGGAATTTTTCATCTTTTAATGAATCTATGTTTTAATTCTTACAAGTACTAATTTTATTATAAAATATATCCAGGAAAATAAGACATATTATAATTATTCTTTGTATATTATTTGAACCAGTATAGTCATTAACTTTGGAGAAATATTTTTTCCAATAATGTCCAGAGGAATAATTTATAATTTATGTCATTTTTCCAATTCTTTATTGCACATTTCTTTTAGTTCTTTCATTCATTATTTAAAACACCATATATATGTCCAACGTAGCTTCCCCTCTTTAAAGCCATCAAAACAATTTAAAATATGTCAGAAAATAATAGTTTTTCTTGTAATCTGATTTTCTTACTCTAATTTTCAATTTAAAAAGGAAAAGCTTTCTAATATAATCATAGCTGACATGCTGTTTTCCAAATGTCATCAACTTTTTCTTTTTACATACATCTTTAATAGGCTTTCCTCCCTTTTCATACATATTTTACTACAAAAATGTTTGCCATCAATATTAAATTATAAATTAACCCCATATTGGTGTACATAGCTTTCTAAATGTTATCAAATCCAATTCATTATATATTAGTTTAATGGCCTATCACTTATTTATATTTTAATGCAAATTTCTTCCCTGATTATCGGCCTTTAAATTACACTCATTCTTGTTTTTCTTCTTCAGCTTTGGAATATACAGACAAATATGGTAATTTTGTGTACACATTTTCTCTAGAAATTTTAGTGAATGTGCAATAATGAATAGACAATTGTTTGTAAAGCTAATAAGAAAGCAGACATCCTGACTACAAGGACTGAAAACTGAGGACATTCCTTAATATTAGTATCACCATGTATAGCTAAAGAATAACAGCTTATTAGAACTATTAGAAATTCTTTCTTCACCTTGTTAGCACTAACAGAAATTCTTACTATTCATGTAAGAATTACTTTCCCTTTGTGGGGGCAAAAAAATAATATTTTTTTTCTCTCATCTTCTAAGTTCCTCTAGCTGAACTAATAATCAAAGAAATAGAGATAGTTTACCAGAGAAAATCAAATTTTAATATATGTGCATGGGGAATTCACATAAGCATAAAAATTCCAATGATAATGAGGTAAAATTGGATATACAACATTTTGAACTATAGAGATAAGTGGGGAATGGAGTCTTGGATATTAGAAGTGAAAATGGATGATTTTCAGGTAACTGAGAAAGAGTGGAACACACAAGGTAGGTAAATATTTGCTTCAGTGGGACACAGGCTCCTCAGCTTAACATCTTCCTATCCCACACACTTAATTCGAATTAGGCTAACCATGTTAAGATTTCTTTCCTGGAGCAGGCTTTTCCATCTGAATCTCTTCGACAGGAAAGAGGGTAAAGATCAAAAGTTTTTTTGATATTTTGTTTCTTAATAACCAGCTTAAAAACAATATACCAAAAGGTAACTTTAGGGTAGCAAAACTTTGGTCCCTTTCATCTCTTTTAAAAAAATCCTTTTTTAAAAAACGCTTTTGGGTTTCTGCCTAAATCAGTTCCCCAATAGCTAGCTATTCTTTGATCTCCAATAAACATTTGTTGCCTCTCACTTTTTTTTTTTTAGATTAACAGTACCCAGAGAACAACATGAAGAATATAATCAAACATGCACTTCAAACTAAATCACATGTTCTAACACTTCCATATAATTGAATTAATTTATATAATTGAGCCAATTTAGCTTGCTTTTGTAACATTGCATTTAAATTTTTAAGTTTAAAAAACCATAAAAAAATAACGATTCTATTAAAAAGTAAAATCCTTGTATGGATTCAGCGCTATTTCAGACCTTAAGTTGACATTCATATTAATTATGGTTATATTAAATTTTTTTTTTAAATGATCACAATTTTCTAATAAAGTTTAATTTGCTATATTTAAGAAAAAATGAGCACCATTAGTACTGTTACTGCAGGGGTGAGGTGAAATCTGATGTCGCCATGGCGTAGGGGAGGAGGAGGAGATGAATAGTGGACGGTGGTATTGTACGTTGTCCCTTGGTCCTTCCCCACTGACACAGCAAAGCATTACAGGTCTGCGAGATTTAGAAAAAGTAAGATTTATTTTAAGTACTTTTTAGAAAGAGATGAGTCATACTAGGGAAGGCTGCAGCCTTGTGAGATTTAGGAGGTGAAGAGATAAGATAATATACCCCAAAGAGAGGAGCTTGTTTCTAGCCAGTAACTGTAACAATGCAGAGACCAGATAGGAAGATCTGTTTATATTTGGGCCATGATGGGAGGTCCTAGACGATCCATATGTGAGGTCACCTTCACTGACAATTGGCTGCTATATAATTCTTTGCCTACTCTGCATGTGCTTACCCAGAATTCAGTCTATTATAATTAGATTTATGACCAGGCATAGTCATGAGATTATAATGATGGTATAATGACTCTGAAATTAGGGGTAGTAATTTTTTGCACATGCGTTTGTAGCTAGTTTAGCCAGCAGCTTTTATAACCTTTGTGCTCTAGGATTTGGGGTAATTTATAACTCAAAAAGAGAAGTATTTCTGGGAGGTGCTTAAGGAAAATCTTCAAGAGAAGTTTCTATTGTTACAGAGCTGGGCCTTGGCTCTTGTTGCTTATGCCTGACTAACTACCTAACAACACCTGAATGTGGAAAGCTGGGAATGTGTTTTTCAGCTTATAATAAAAAAGGTGTTCCACTGTTCATTGACCAGTCAGATAGAATATAATATGAATGTAGCCACAGTTCAGAGGCAAGTAAGTGCCACCAAGGGACAAAATCAGTGCATGATTTGAGATGTTGAGAATAGACAACATGCATATCAGGCTCAAGAGGTACAAGGTTTACTTACAGCAAAAGGAGAGATTGTGCACAAGATTCAGCCCCTTGCATTGTGTAGGTTCTAAAACCTGGGGTTCTTATAACTTTGCTTAAATGTAGCTTTAAATCTTAGTTCAAGAAATTATATCTCTCTATATGTATACGGGCCTCAGAGACCTAGCTTTTCCTCCCCGAAAATCAACTTCTCCTGAGGCAGCTGAAGACCATAGCCAGTGCCTGACTCAAGCTCCCAACCACTGTCAGGCTGTAGATTACACCTTGACCTAAGTCATGTTTCAGCTCCTGCACTCTAAGGTGGTTTCTCATGAAACCACATAGAGAGATGATGGAACAGACTTCAGAACTATCCTCAAGATCTGAAGAAATGATTCATTACCCTTACATCACCTCCAATCAATCAGTTTTCAGCATTACCACAAACCCCTAATCCACAGTGTCTTATAATTTTGCCCAGTATAATCTGTAACTTACTTGTCACTGGGGAAGTTTGGGCTTTTTAGCATTAGCTTCCCTTTCTCCTAGGTGGCACCATTCATAATAAAATAGCCAATTTTTCTCCACTTAATTCTCAGTGTTTAATATTTGGCTCTGCTGGAGCTGGGTGGACAAATTCTTTCTGTATGAAAACAGTCCTCTTCCTATGCCAGTGGATCCCCTCTGCAGCTCAGCACCTCACTTCCTGCTGCAGTGGAAGGACCTCGATCCCTCCCCCTATGAAGTCTGAAATAAAGAGAGCTGGGGGAGTGTCTAAGGACCACTGACAAGCACTTAAGCAAGACAAAGGAGCACACAGTCTGAAACCTGACAAGGTATCTCAAACTAGGACATAAACCCATAAAAGTCTGTGAAGGCTCTTTATCTTCCAGTTAGAAATGTTCTAAGCCCAAACCCATTCTTACGCAACCAGCAGATGGCTCAACAGACTAGCTTGATTTGCCTTTTCCATCAGATGTAGGCCAACTTTAAAATCACAATTTTATTCAAACCTAATGTTGTAGAGCCACCAAATGTCCCAAGGACAAAAGAGATGTGCAGAAAGAAAAAGTAATCATGTACTCACCTGGATATATCACCTGATGTTTCTCAGAAGAGTTCAGTAGAAAAGCTGACATTTGATAAAGGCCAAATGTGCTACAGGCCAGGCTCTTTCTCTGTGAACCTCACTGGATGCTCACAGAAAAGAATGGGAAAGCCCTGAAATGTGTGTGTTGTCAATCTGAATTAAAAGAACAACACTGTGTCCATGGGAACAAAAGAACACTTGACCCAAATCTATCTATCTCCTTTTGTCTCTACTTTGAGGAATGGGAAATGGGAAACCAGATAAGCATCCCTGCCTTTAAGATATCAATGAAACTCATCTAGCTGGGGAAATAGGAACAACATAAGAAAACCAAAGGCTATTAAGGGGTTGGGGTAAGGATTATATGCTGAGCTGTACAATCAGTGCAGGTGAATAGAGAAGGCCATATTCCATGAGAAACAGACAGAGTACATGCTTAAGACTGAGGTGTAATCAACACAGCTGAGACTGTGCATCCACCACCACCATTTCCATACCAAGCTAACAAACTTTGAATAATAAGTAATAGCAGAACATTACTGAAGGAGCGTGAATGAAAAAAAAAAAAAAAAGAGCTCTGTAATAAATCCAACAAGTTCAGTGACAGAAAGTAACCTCACAGGGTGATCTGATCACAAATTCCTAACTGGGTAGGTGTGGTGGGTAGTCATATCCCAGGCTTGTGAAAGTCTTATCTTTGCCTTAAGCAAACCCTATCTATTGTTCTCATCCTTCTAGGTTAAGGCACCTTTAAAATATCAGGAGTAATTCTCTTTTTCATACCCCTGGAGGGAGTAACCACCCTCAAGGGAGCACATAATCTTAACTTATAATCCAATTATAGAGATTTCCTCCACCTTGCTTTATTCTACCTTCATGTAATCTTTCTATGTTCTCTCCTTAAATTCTAAATGTGTGTGTGTGTGTGTGTGTGTGTGTATAGATAGATAGATAGATAGATAGATATAGATATAGATAGATGATGATATAGATATAGATAGATATAGATATAGATATAGATAGATAGATATAGATATAAATATAGATATATCCCTGCAAAATTGCCATTTTCTGGAGTATTTTAGATCTTGCTTCCCAGTATGTCCTTCGTTTGGCTCAAATTTTTCTACAGGTTCAGGCATTCTTAGATAGACAACAGGAACCAAGAGGAAAAGGGCACACAGAGAAAACCACTCTGAGGCACAGAGGGAAGGAAATACCTAAAACTTCAAAGGAGCGGACATTGCTCTGCTAAACCAATCCCTGCTCTAAAATAAGTTATTTCTACAAGACTTTTAAAGTGTCAATTTAAGAAATATTCAGACTTGTAGAGAATTTTTGTAAGAATTTATTTGAGCCAAACTGACAATTGCCAGGAGGAAAGTTCTAAAATGCTCCTAGAGAATGACAGTTTGCCCTTCTTTTATGTATTTGGAATTAAGGAGGGAAAGCATGGAAGATTTAATGAAAGTGGGAGAAAACAATGTGAGGATTGGATTACAGGATAGTTAACAACATTATGTGCTCCCTTGAGGGTGTTTACAACTCCTAGTGCTCTGAAAAAGAGTATTACTCTGCATTTCAAAGGTGTGTTATCCTAGATGCATGAGAACTAGGGACAGGGCTTGCTTAAGGCAAAAATAAACCTTTTCATTGAGAAGCTATATGCTTGGGGCATGACTAGCAACTATGACTCACCTAGTTAGAAATTTATGATCAGATCACCCTGTGAAGTATTTTTAGTTAGATTTATTACAGTGTCCTTCTTTCATCCACAGAAGCCTGAGGAACAATGAAGTTTACCATATCAATAACAATCAAAACCACCACAACTTCTAGGTGGATTAATTCAAAAGCTCACTCTAAAGGCCTGCAGAACAAAAAAAACATGTCAATTTCCAGGGAACAAAACTATTGACTTCAGTATTACAGCTCTACACAAAACGTCTGGCTTTCAACTTACAAAAAAAAAAAAACAAAACCCCAAACTAAAAAAAAAAAACAACAAGCATTATACAAAGATAAGAAAAAAATGCACTCAGAAGATATAAAGTGAACATCAAAATTAGTCTCATATGTGACACATATGTTAAAGATTCTAATAGAAAAAGTGAAGATAAGACACCAAATGCATTGATTTATGAAAAAAATCTACATATTGGACTTCATGAAAATGTTTTTTAAAAACTTGGGTTATGCGAAAGACAGTATCAAGAGAATAAAAAGGCAAGTCACAGACTGAGATAAAATATTTTTTTCATTTTGTTTGTGACAAAAAACTTGTGTCCAGAAAATATAAGAATTCTCAAAACAACAATACGCAAATAAAAAAATAAAAAGTGGGCAAAAGATCTAGACGGATACTAGACACTTTTACTAAAAAATATACAAATAGCAAATAAGCTTATAAAAGTGTATTTAATATAATTAATTATTACAAAAGTGACATTTTAAGCCACATGGGATACCATTACACACCTGTTAGAATGTCTAAAATCAGACAAAACTAGCAATACCACGTACTGGGAAGAATACAGAGAAAATGAGACTCTCTTAAAATGTTGTTGACAGTGTAAAACGGTACAGTTGCTTTGGAAAACAATTTAGCAGTTTCTTACAAAGTTAAATATGTACCTACCTATGACCCAGTGATACTGATATATCTACCCTAGAGAGAAAAAAAAAAACAAACAAAAACTTATGTATTCACACAAAAACTTTATGAAAATATGTATAGCAGCTAAATCTTGATCACCAAAAATGGAAAAAAAAAAAACCCTATTCAATAGGTAAATAAATTGTGGAATAAATTCTTCATTCACTTAACAACGTAAATAAATTTTTAACGCATTTTTCTAAATGAAAAGAGCCAAATTCACAGGCTACATATTGCATGATTTCATTTATATGACCATTGGAAGAGGCAAAACAGCAGATAAGAAAACAGATCACTGGTTTTTTGAAATTGGAAAGAGGATTTGACTCATGGGTGAAGAAATTGTTCTGCATAGAACTACAGTGTTGGATAGAGACTATACATTTGTCAAAAAACTCTAAAAGCATACAAAACAAAAAGTGAATTTTATTGTGTCTATTTTTTTTTAGTGAACTATGTCAGAATGTTGCAGAAACAAGACCAGCAAGAAACCAAGCACCACTCAGAGAGTTGGAGAACTCAGGTTTATTACGCCAACAGTCCCAGAAGAGCTGGCACTCTGAAGATCTGGGCCCCGAGCTCGGGGCTAACCTTTCTTTTCTAGGGCTTAAAAAAACAAAGGCAATACATCTATTCTTAACAAGCAAAGTCAATACATCTGTTCTTAACAAGCAAGGCAATATATCTGTTATCTAGACAGAACAATCAAACGGGAGATTGAGTCTTTAGTTGATTTCGAGATCACTCTGCCCTTTGGCCTATGCAGCAAGCATGTCTACAGAAGCAGAACAAAGAGCTGATTACAAGGTTAGCCATTTGAGTGGAAAGTTCCTCTTCATTTCCCCCTTTTGATGTCCTTATCGGGCATCAACCTCCTGATCTTCTGGCCTAGGGGCTGGTATATGGGTGGTCTGGATCTCACAACCATTTGTAACTAGGCGTGAGGAGACAAATTTGACAAGACAGTTCAGGATAAAGTGGGGAGAATAAAAGAGTTGTGAGGGGCATGAGGTGAGGACCTGTAAGTGGAAGAAGCCGGGATCCCCAACTCCATAATCTGGACCAGGACTCCCATGACTCATTCAATTATTGGCAGATTAGGGTGTACCCCTTCTAGGATAGGATGACCTCAGTGTCTTTGCAGGCAGACCTGGAAACTCTCTAACTAATTTTCCTGCCTAATTCCTTTCTAAGAGCCATAAACCCCCGTATTATTAGTATGGATGTTGAGGATGGGAGGTCTCTTCTTCTGTATCTGCTTCCTGCTGTGAAGGCTCATCTTACCTGTCTACTGGGGTTTCAAGGAGCTTTATCCATTTATACATATGGCAGGCAGGA
>NW_006494613.1:17260554-17261082 GCF_000325575.1 Pteropus alecto
CTGAAGTGCCCTCTCAGTTCCTAGACAAGGAAAAGAAGATTGACCCCTTTGCTATAAGAAAATTCTTCCCTTTAGCTTAGGTTTTGATCTAGGTATCCAACTGGCAACGGACTTACAGGCAGGAGCACATTGGATGCAGTAACAAGAGATAAACGAAATGAAAATAAGAAATGCTTCTTTAGTGCAGTGAGACTGGGCAGCCAGGAAGTGAGGGGGTGAGATCAAGACCGAAAATTCCTGTACACAACCTCATGAATTTATTTCACTTTTTTTTTCTTCAATAAATTGTCAGAGAGATTAAAACAACATAGTCCTTTAACTTCTTCACATCCATGGTTATATCTGAGTAATAGGTTGTCTATAGCAGTCCTATTTTTCAAGGACAGCTTCTCTGACCTGTCCTGATTCATCTCCCACGGCATGAATGGTATGAGAAGGCTTTTGCCATGGAGCAGTCTATTCTTTTGTCACCAAGGCAGCATCTGGGGTTTGTATCTAGGCCCCAACTTTTGGAGCTTCCTTTGAATA
>NW_006494614.1:0-13275 GCF_000325575.1 Pteropus alecto
TGAGCCGGAATTGCAGACTTCCGAGATACGGCTCATTTGCTGCAAATTCACGGCCCTAATTAAAAATAAAATGAAAACTGATAGTTATTGCATAATAAATTAGTAGGGCCAGCCTTGATGGTTCTACATAGCTAGGTTATTATATGGAGATAAATTGAAGTACTATACTAAAGTCCCAAAAGAGAAAACCTAAATTATAATGCAACTGTGAATGATATACCAAAAAACTAATAGAAAAAAATGTGACCTAGGATTAGAAGAATATTTCTTGTAATGATTCCCATAAAGCTCAAGAAATAGGAAAAAAAATAAAGGTCTTGTGTTCTGTGAAAAACAACATAGCTAAAATTAATTGATGAATTGTAGATCCTGATGAATTGTCTGCAATTCCTAAAGACCACAAAGTGATAATTCTATAAATTCACAATAAAGAGATGGAAGAAGAGTAAGAGGAGAAAAATGTTGTCTGTCTGTCTTTGGGGCGAAGCAAGGGAAGGAAAGTAGTGGGATAAAAAAAGTTCAATGTATCAAGAAAAATGTAGAAAATAAATGAAAAAGGGATAAAATATATAAATTGACAATTCACAAAATGAAAATCTTATATGAATAAGAATTATAATTTAATAATGAATTATACTATAATTCAATAATAATAAATACTATTATAAATAATAAATTATAGTATAATTCAACAATGAGTACAATCCAACCTCATCATAATCAGAGAAATGTATCCCTAGCAGATTTGATCATATTACCACCCTTAGAACCTAGACAAGAGATCAAGAGTAAGAGGTGACCTTTCTCTGGACCTTGTGCACTAGAGGATCTTATTGATTATTATAAATATAGTTTTTAATCTTATAATTCACTTGTGTCAGATCCCTAAGTGCTGCTGTGACTTGTGTCTGGTCAAAGGTCTGAAAAACTGAAAGGTAGTGGGGGTACTTCCTGAGGATGATCAGCAGGCAAATACCTCAGAGGAACCCATTAGAATGTCTTCTGGCAGAGGAAAAAGTGGTGCTTCTATAGAAAAAGGAGGCTCAGAGAGAGTGATGG
This sequence comes from Pteropus alecto, assembly GCF_000325575.1. Lineage (NCBI taxonomy): Eukaryota > Metazoa > Chordata > Mammalia > Chiroptera > Pteropodidae > Pteropus > Pteropus alecto. The sequence continues at coordinate 1,060 of NW_006494614.1, forward strand.
CAAGAATACCTCTAGGCTGCCTAATCTCAAATAAGTGGAAGCAAAAAAGAAATTACAAGCAAAAAAGAAAGACCTTGAAGAATAGATTTGGGAAATGTTAAGAATAGAAAACATTAAGAGAAAGGTAATTTAATGTTGAACTTAATCTATATTCTTATCTTTCGTTTCTTATTGTATGTTATCTGTATCTTATCTTCCAAAAAATCACACAATAATTTTTAGTAAATACAGAATTTTAATTTTTAATATTTTTATAATCTCCATTAGAGGACTAAATAGTTTATTAACTTTCAGAAAAAATGTCATGAAAAAACATTTGAATATTATATATTTTTAAAAGAAATTTAGACATAATGACCCTTGAAGAATTGTGTGATTCAGCTTAAGAGAAATGATTTCCTTTCAAAAATGTGTCATTATATTTCACAAAGGATATTAACTATTTTTGTCTCATTTGAATCTAAAAAGAAACCAGAGAATTGTGGAAAATGAAAACTTTTACAAGGTTTATTATCTATGTTGCCTCAAATTAAACAAATCAAGTTTAAAATATTTTTAACTAGAAATGTATATACTAGGATACAACTAAATAAAGAAACAACTATACAAATGTTCTGATGGTGAAATAATGAAGATTTAATGAGACATTGACCAAAACTTGGGTTAAAAATTAATTTTCATGTATATAAAGAATGAAACAAAACAGCAGAACCCTAATCTACATATTCATTTAAAGTTTTATGACATTTAAAAAACTTATTTGGGTTTTAATGTCTATGCTATCTTTTTTGCTATTTTCTAAGCAATTTCCTTTTCATCATTTTCTTGACATTTTAGTTATTTTCACCAAAAAAAAAAAAAAATCTTTTTGCTAAGTAAAAAAGTTGTTTTTTCTGCCAAAGAAAAAAATTTCTTAAGACAATTTGAAAATCTGAACAGGTATAGACTATATTTTTTCTACTCTTTATAATGTAAATCCAACACTATTCTATCTCATATATTTTACTTCTGTCACATATTAACTTTAGGGGAATTCCTCATCTCATTCATGTCCTCAGTTAAGGAGGAAAGTTAAAGTATTCGTACATCCTTAGTGCTTAGTTGACAATGTCCCTGTCTTCTCAATTGTTCTTACCTATGAATTTGGTTTATTTCTTGTAATTTGACTTTTTTAAATGTATATACTTTACAAAGCATTGTTTTTTATTGTGTTCTTTGAATTGCTTAAATGTAATTTTAACTCTGAAATGTGTAATTAGATATTTAAAAGATCATAACATTCTAAATTAAATCTACAGTTTTTGTAAGAAAACTTATTGAATCTGTTAATTGTTTAAATCCTTCTTGAAATGCTAATGAATGCAGGTTTAATTTTAAAATATTATCTATAATGTCAATGTAAGAATATCCAAACCTATAGAAAATATTTATGAGTTTATGAGAGTTTCTTTGAGCCAAACAGAGGACATGCTTGGTAACGAGATCTCAATAAACTTAGAAAATACTTCCCAGAATGACAGTTTGCAGTTTCTTTTATACATTTGGAATTAAGGAGGTGACTTAAGAAATATTATATGAACTTGGAAGAAAGCAAGGCAGGGAAATCTCTGTGATTGAATTATAAGACATTTAATAAAATTATGTGCTCTCTTGAGAGTGGTTATTTTTCCAAAGGGTCTGAAAAAGAGGCATTTCAAAGGTGTGTTAACCTAGATGCACAAAACAATGGACAAACCTTGCTTTAGGCAAATAATCTTTTACTAAGGAAATAATAGGCCTGAGGTGTGATTACCCATCATGACCTTCCCAGTTAAGAATTTATGATCATATCACCCTGTGAGGTTACTTTTGGTTAATTTTATTACAGAACTCTTGTTTAATTCATAATAACCAAATAAATTATATATTTAAAATTCAGAATTCTATGTGATACAGTCTATCTAATTCAACAAATAATGAGAATCAATTATGCACCTGGCACTGTGCTAGTTACCAAATATACAGAGAAGCTTATATTACGATAACATCACCAGTCCTCTTCTACCAAAACATGGGTTCAAGCCAGACTTATTATTTTGATATCTAGAGTTAAATGTACAAAATGGTTAATCTTATTTTGATAGATACCAGTGGTCAACTAAATAACTCTATTACCTAAAGGAGCTCTAGAACCAGTCATTCATTTGGCGATATGTATTCTAGAAGACTCCTGGATTAGCAACTGTATTTCACTCCTCAGGCAAGTCATTCAACACTTGTATGCTTAGGTTACATCATTTGAGTAATGAGAGGATCATTTTGGGTGAACGTTCAATGAAAAATATTTTATATTGGCTCTCCATTTTCAGTACTAGAAGTGTGAGTAATTTCCTTAGCATCAAACAAGCTGATTCTTGCACTTATTCTTAAGGAACAAAAATGCAGAGGTTCAATAATATAGAACAATCTGGATCAATCGAGTACTCATCAGTAATTTTTTGTTTTAAGAAATGTTTGTGAGTGAAAATTTGAATTGTTTTTCATTATTAAACATAGAAATAATCTCATAAAAGGAATGGCACATTATTTTTTGTTTTATATTTTTTCCTTCATTCTTTATTGATTTTTATATGTTACCATTTAGATTTTATTGTAGTCAACTGATAATTAGTTAAGTTTTACACAGGACAATGTTTTCAACAAGAAAGAGAAACTAAAAACACACTAAAGGATAAAGTTTGTTAAGTTTTTAAATTTAATTTCATAGTTTTTTCTAGTACTCATCAGTAATCTTTTACTCTTTGTATTATAAATTCTTTACTCCATTTTTGCTTAAATATCAGATAATTAAGCTCTAAAGAATATTGCCATATTAAAAAAAGTTGAAGGCTTCACCCCCAAAATAATATTGGTATCTTTGAAGAGATTTTACCTCATCTTTGCTTATTAAATTTATAACTTCAAAGAATCCTGCCTATAAAGAGTTGTGTTGTACACAATTAAAAAGAATTTAAATGAATTGTTAACTAATAGCTGCCATGTTCTGCCCTTTTCTCTCATAATAAATAAATGAGTTTATTTCTTTTGTCCTGGCTAATCAATCAGTTCTTCAAAATTGTTCCCTATATTCAATAAAGAAAATACATTTGAAATTATACGCTCAACATTTCACAAAATGTAAAAAATAGTGCTCAACTTTTAAAATGGAAGTATTACAAGTACTGTCAAGGATATGTAACATAATGGATTAAAAAATAATGATTTTATGGCTTTGAATTTACTAGCTACTTTTAAGATTTTTAAAATGAGATAGAAGAAATATATTCGATCTTTTGTTTCTTTTAACCTCTGAATCCATATTCTGAATAAAATTGTTATATCACTTAATGATCGCTAGTTGGCATATTTTTCCTTTTTTACTTATTTTAAGCATTTATCAAAGATTGTCATGGAAACATTACTATGGAAATATACATACCATGACAATCTATTAGCAAAATAAATGCATATTACATTGTATTTATTAATGTTTTTAGAAATTATTTTAAAAATGTTTTAGTAATAGCATTTTATACAAAAATAATAATGTACCAATACTTTCTAAATTTCTTTTCTTCTGAGCATGAAAGAACCCTCTATTAGGCAGGAGAAAAGTAGAATTTCAGTTAGGGAATCACTAGCTGACGGGCTTGGGGATTTTTTTTTTTTTACTTGAAATATAATTGACATGCAACATTTTATTAGTCTTAGATGTATAACATAATTATCTGATGTGTGTATATATTTCAAAGTGATTATCACGGTTCATTTAGTTAACATTCATCACTACACATAGTTATAATTTTTTTATCTTGTGATGAGAAATTTTAAAATTTACTTTCTTAGCACCTTTTAAATATACAATACAATATCGTTAACTACTGTCACCATACTATACATTATGTCTCAAGGACTTATTTATCTTATAACGAGAAGTTTGTACCTTTTGACCACCTTCACACATTTTGCCCAATACGCTGAGTTTCTTAACCACTCCAAAATCCAGTTTCTTCATCTAATTTGCTACCTAGAATAAATTCTAGAAAAATTATTTAATTAAAAATTAGATTATTGACTTCCCTCTCCCCCAAGTCATTATCAGAATTCAATCAAATGAGCAATCATCATCAGGCTTTAAAAAATGTAGAAATTAAGTTATTGAATATTATGGCTATTGTTGGATCCAGGTTTAGTATAATCCAAATCTTATACAATTTTTACTTCCACTTTAAGAAAAATAATTCAAATTAGGTACAAGGCATCTTAGAAGCAGTTCATCCAAGTTAGAGTCACTGAAACATATTTTATTAACTTCTTGCAAATTGATGGGAAGAATGGAGGTAGGTTAGAAAGAATTAGTTAGATAAAGATGGATACTATAGAAAACAGGAAAATGAGTGCCAGGACCCTGTGGGGAAGGCAGTATGGTATGTTCAAGGAACTGAAAAATACTTGTGTGGTTGGAGTAGGAGAAACTTGGGAGGATGTGAATATTAAATTAGGGAAGGTTTATAACAGTGCTTTATGAACTGGCAAAGAGTGTACAAATATTGAAAATAATTACATATTTAATATTGCCTAGACATTAAGCACGAAAAAGTGTGTTTAGAGGAGATGCCAGTGAGGTCTCAGGAAAGGTAGGGCTATGTAGATCATTTTGAGTTCTGTCTTCACCTTAAAGCAAATATAACTTTTATAAAGCTTCAAATTGGACAGGTAGGGATAAGGGTAGGTCAAATGAATGCAAGCAGATTTGTATTTCATCAAGATTATTGTTGCTATGTCTAGAAAATATTTCAGGGAAGAGTAAGAGAGAGTGCTACAATAAAGCAGACAGATATGATGATGGGTTAGAATAGGTGATTATTGCTATGTATGTGGGGAGTGGATTGATTTGAGATATATTTAGAAGGGCAAGCCTATTTGAAAATTCAAGAGCTCAATGTTTATGATGAAGTAACTCCAAGATCACAAGAAGTCAAGTGGGAGATCTGTCTGTCTGTCTATCATCTATTTTATTTTTTAAAACTTTTAGAAAGAACAAAATTAATTTAACTTGAAGGAGAATTATCCTGTTGAGAGAGAAAGGAGATAAATATACAAGAGTGAGAAGGAGTAACATAGTATGAAGTGCTGAAGGAAGAGAAAATATGTAAGACAAAGCAAAATGGAAAGATTATCCTGAGATAGATTTGTATGATTTACCAGAGTTTCTGTGATTTAAATACCATGCGAGTCATCTTTGAATTAATTGGCTTTGTTGTTGCTGTTGTCATAAAGCAATCTGAACATCTGTTTTCTAAACACACAAAATATATTTTACTTACAGGTGTTTGTCTTCATGTTTGTGTGTTGATTATATTTGTTCTTTTATAACAATTTTAGCTAAATGAAGTAATGAAGTTCAGTTAATCTATGCAAAACTCCTCTGAATTTCTCCCACATGGCAGTTACTTATCAAATGTTAACTCCTTTCTAACTCCAAGGGAATAGATCATTGTTAATAACTTCGATTTAATAACTACATGGTCATGGTTGGGATTTTTGGCAATTTATTCTTCAGTTAAGTAGAAAACATTTCTAAACCAAGGAAAGATGGGAATTAGAAAAGATAGCAATAAGCAACTGCAATAAACCAGAAAAGAAATGACAAAACCCAATGTTATCAGGGATGGGAGTGAGGAGTGTCAATACAATGAACAAGAATAACTAAAATAGACTAGAATATAGAATTACCTAGAACAGCAAGAATTTCATAGCCTTCCTAACTATGTTACTTTTAAAAAAAAAATAACTTAGTCTAAGGTTTAATGTTATTAACAGGATTACAGTATGTGTTTGTTCTGTGTATTATTTGTATGCATTGATGTGTTGTTGATATACAGTATATATCTAAATTTTTGATAGAGATAAATTACTTATCTCTATATTTATAGCAATACTCATGTGTGTGTTAAAGTTAAATTTATATCAAATTACACCAAATTCAGTCTTTTAAATTAGTTTTTGCCTTTACATAATTTTATATAAAAAACTATATATATAGATATATACAAAAATTGATATGTAAACCAAGCAGACAAATTTTAACTAATAAGTACAAAATATTTTAGAAATTTAAGAAGTTAGTACAGCTAAGTAGTTATTATAGATGAAGCTTTATGCTTGTGTTTGTTATATTTTAGAATATATTGAGGTACAAATTATAGACAGCCATGGGAACTCAAGAATATTTTTTAAAATAATGATAATTTAATAATCTAAAATGTATATATAGGTCTCAGCATATTGTGTTTTCCTAAAGCAAAAACCTATGTACTCCCTGGATTGCCATGCTCCTCTAAGGGTTGGATAGGACTTAAGTTATTTCTTTGTTCTCTGTACCTCTGCTAATCATAAAGCTTAGTCTTGATTCTTTGCCTAGCTTTGGATTAATACATTCAACTAAACATCTACATCTGACTGCATTTTTATTATTTAAATTGCCTTGAAATGTCACAAATGGAACCAATTGTTTTTACAACAAAAGTGTTATTCCTGTATTTAAGATGTATGCTAAAAAGTCAAGCAGACCTGATTTTAAATGTCACCTGTACCACAAACTATCTGGATATACTTAGGAAATAATGATAAAAGTATTCAGAGCTTCTATTCCAGTATGTTTTCTAAACACTTTGGATATATAAGAACTAAGGATTAACTTTTCCAAGATGGATTCTCTGCAAGTTGATCTCCTACAATTCTCAATGGAAGCCAAATGCTGGTGAGCTCTTATAGAACTAATGCTGGATGAGGTTGAGATGGAGGATCATGAAACTGGTCTAGCATGTTATACAGATGCAGGCACAAACCTTGGAATCCAAACTCTGATCATACCATGATGGTTCCCCATACTAGTAGTATTCTTCCAGCTATAATGCTGATCTGGGAAATCTAGACTTGAGCCAAGGTCCCACCCATGAGAGTGCTGTTCAATCCCAGCTCCTAATCAGGCCAAGGTGAGGAGGATGACTTCTTAATCGTGCAGTTTAAATAGTCTCACAGTCAAGAGTTAGGTCTTTCTCCCAGAGTCTGACTACTGGTCCTTCTCTATCCCTGGGCTCTAACCCAGAATATAATGGGTGACAGGTGATCCACATTCCTGCCATTAATTCAGTCTTATAGTTTCCCCCCAATAACTATCATTTTACCAGCCTTAATGTGTGTGTTCTTCCACCAATTTATTTGACTTTGTTAGCTTGATACCATATTCACAGTTGTTATTCTCACTTTTAATAATACTTTTCTACATTTAAACTCACAACCCAACCTTAAAGCTTTCTTCCATGGCTTTACACAAAGTTTCACATCTGTCCACTATATCTTCTTCCTTTGCTTAGCAAACACCCATTCTTTAGAACCCAAGGAATCACTCAGGTGTCACTGTCACGTTATGCTTTACCTTATTTCCATGATAGAAATAGATGGAGATAATAATTATACTTTATAACAGTTCTGTAGTTCCTATGTATTTGTAGAAAAGAATATGAACATCATAATCTTAATTATTTGTTTGCAAGTTTTGCCTCCCCATGCAAAATATACTTTTCAAGGTAACATTCATCTTTTATCCCTACCTCTTAGCAGCATGCCTGAACTAGAACAGATATTTGATTAATTTGTAGAAATCGAATTCTGCATGAAAACTCTACTCACAATCCACTGTGAAGGAAATAACCTAAATATTTCAATAATAAAGTTCAAATCTCCATTTTGAATGAAAATGATGCCACCATCTGGCTCATCTCAAAGAAAAAGTAATCACTCAGACTACTGATTACAAAGTCAAAATGTATTTGGTAACTGAGAAAAATAAAAAACATTACTAGTAACATTTTCTTAAAACGTCCCTCTAAATTTCAAAGTAGAATTCAAAAACTTGAATAACTATCTGTTAAATTTCCATAGCATTTGATGGAATATCTGAGAATACTAAGCAAATGGTCTCACTTGATCACAAGTCCTGATCCATTGGTCCAAAAGAGTACCTGATATTCCTGTCACTTGTATCATTTATTTTGTTATGTATTGTGTCATTTTCAGAAGTAAGTATCTTAATAATAGTGATTGGTTTAAAATATGATTTATATTCTGTCATTTATCCAATAAAACATCTCCCTGAAATTTGTAAGTTGCAATTATTCCTTAAGTTAGTGGTCTATCTTGTACTATATACCACATAATTTATTTTTCATAAAGATTTACCTTCTGCACCACAATGTGTATTTTTATATCATTGATAAATACAAAAATATAGACATTAAGATTTCTCATTTGGGGATGTGAGTATGAAATCCAATAATAAAATAAATGGAACTTGTCCTTTTTCACATGAGAATAATTATATAAATAGATATTCAATGAAAGTGCATGAGGTGGGAAGAAAGCCCAGAGCTATTGCAGAACCTATAAAGGGAAGGCAGCTGCCTAGTGTTCCTGAGGGAACCCTGGGAATACATTCACCAAGTGTGCTAATTATTCACATTTTCAGCAGCAGAAATACTGTTCTTAGACTGAAATGAAAATAAGCACAAGAAAATAAACAAGAACAAATATTCTTAAAACTAATTTCTGCATTATTAATTTTTCAATGAGCATGTAAATTCACAAATGAATTTTTAAACCAAATTTTGTATGATGCATTTGGATAAAATTTTTTAAAAAGCAATTGACCTTATTACTGAAATCAAAGACATCTCTATGCTTCCAAAATGTTAATTAAATTGGTAATTTTCTAGAGGAATCTAAAGAGGCAAAACTATAAGAAAGTCAGAAATGTTTTATAGATTTTCTTTAAAAGAAAAAAGTCTTTTTTGATTTAGCCAAGAGAAGTAGATAAAGAAGCAAGTCTCTTTTTGTGCATACTTTTCCTTATTAAAAAATAAATTTCGAAACCAACAAAACTAAAAGACAAACTACTGAATGGGAGAAGATATTTACCTATGATACATCTGATAAGGATTTAATATCAAAAAATTATAAAGAACTCATACAACTCAACATGAAAAAAATAAACGATCCAATGAAAAAATGGGCAGAAGATCTGAATAGGTATTTCTCCAAAGAAGACATACAGATGGCCAATAGACATATGGAAAGATGCCCGAGATCACTAATCATCAGAGAAATGCAAATTAAAGCCACAATGAGATATCACTTCATACCTGTCATCAATAAATGAAAAAATAAGTGTTGAGGAGGATGTGGAGAAACAGGAACCTTCATACATTGTTGATGAGATTGCAAATTGGTATAGCCACTGTGGAAAACAGACTGGAGGTTTCTCAAAAAAATTAAAAATGGAGCTACCTTTTGACCCAGCAATTGCACTTTTGAGCATTTATCTGAAGAAATCTATAACACTAATTAGTAAAGATCTATGTACCCCTATGTTCACAGCAGTGCTACTCACAATAGCCAAAATATGGAAACAACTTAAATGCCCACCAACAGATGATTGGATAAAGAAGTTATGGTTTATATATACAATGAAATATTACTCAGCCATAAAAAAAAAAAAAAAGAAATTCTACTATTTGCAATGACATGGATGGACCTAAAGGTTATGCTGGGTGAAATAAGTCAGACGAAAAAGATAAGTATCATATGATTTGATTTCTATGCAGAATCTAAGGAACAAAAGGAATAAACTAAATGAAAACAGACTCACAGACACAGAGGACAATCTGGTGATTGCCAGAGGGGAGGAGGATTGGAGAGGGCTGGGTGGAAAAGGCAATGTAATGGAGATGTACAAATTAGTAGTTGCAAAATAGCCATGGAGATATAGAGTATAGCATAGAGAATATAGTCAATAGTATTATAATGGCTATGTGTAGAGCCAGATGAGTGATAGACCAATTGAGGAGATCACCTCATAAACTATATAAATGTCTAACCAATGTACTATATACCTGAAAGTAATAAAAAGAAAAGAAAAGAAATTTCAAGCCAATCCCACAAAACACTTGGTAAGCATGACTTAACACAAAAGATCAGATGTCAAATCAGACTCATGCAGATCAGAGATCTTATTCATTTTCAACATTTATTAATAATTTCAAGTGAACAAGATTTTAAAAGGTGTATGTGATGCAGAAAGAGATCCAGGATTTTCAAGGTGCTTTTCTACCCACACTGGATGCACCTTCTTGCACAAATTAAAGATGAGGTCTCAAGTTAGGGAAGTATGTAATCTCATTTGCACAGTCTGGAATCCAATTCAGGTATGAAATATTTTTATTATTATTATTTTTTATTCAGCTAGGTATACAGCTTGTGTGACATTTTCCTGGAAGCCATGTTTCATTCATCCACAATTCCAAGTTTGTTTACCACAAGCAATCTTAGATTATGAACATCTGACATTCCATATATTTATAGAAGCATATATTTTATGTTCAAAAAAAGACTCTTTTGCTGAAACGTACCATTAATTTATTTGCCCGAAAATCAGTTATTATTATGTTCGTTAGGAGGCAATACCAGGATCACCTACCACTTTTCTACATTTAATGTGCCCCCTAACCTCGGGAATGAGAACAAAATGGATTATAAATTACTCCTTAGCATACATTTAACAAATGTAGTTTGAAGTGATTGCAAATTATTAACTCTCCCTGATCACCCGCTTGAATTGGACATTGGACCGGCCCAATGCAAGAGACTCATCAGTAGATATTTTAAATGCCAACAAACAGCAGTAAATCACTAGAGATGGATAGTAAACTGCTAATACTAAGGAACCAATTGCAAAGAGAATAAGGTACAAAATATCTTTCTCTTCACTGTGAACTCCTCAAAGATTTAGTTTGTTGAATTGGATTTTTTAAATTCAAAGATGTCCCTGAATTTGAAATAGAAAACTTCAATTTAAAGATTCAATTTAGCTTTCTTATATTCTAACTTAAACTTCAAATAATTTTACTCACATCATTTCAGAATATGTAAGGTAAATTTGACAAGTTTCAGCATTATCAAACTTTGTTATTTTAGCTCTAATGAGAAATATATAAATTCTATTTGGGTAGCAGATAAAAATAAACCTAGCAGAAAAAGTAATGCTGTTTTCAAATTTTCAAAAGCATGCTACAAAAATGTAGTTGGTAGTAGTAAGTTACATACTCTGTAATAAAAAAAAAAATGTACCTACCTAACAATGTTTAAATGACTCCTATACACTTGTATTAAATAGCATAAGTGTTATCCACAATCAGTCATACTTTAAACTGTTTTATTAATAAAATAAATGCACTTTGGTCATATTCGTCAATACTTTAAACAAATTTTGTATATTTTCTTAAAATATGTAAAATTTCTTTCCAAATTTATCTGCTGTTTTATAGAAATAAAAATAACAGAAAATATTTATCAATCCAAATATCTCTTTCAGAAAATGAATTTTTAAATGTTACTTGTCTTCTAAAACTCTTGTAAGTTAAAACCACAAATAAATAAAATGGACAATGTGAATTACTAGAATTAGATGTTTTAAATTTAAAGTAATTTAATAGAAAATATTCTCACTTACTTATGAGCCTCTCATAAATATAAATAAAAATAAGTAAAGATCTACATGATGATGACTAATATCATTTTCTAATTTTGTCTTTATTAAATTTATTAAAACATCTGTACCCTCCTTCGAATAGAATTCCTTATGTTATATGATAATTTAAGAATGAGTAAATATCTTTGGAGAGAATTTACCATGAAAGTTTTGGGAGGAAAATGTCTTAAATAAAGAAAATTTCCCCATTATTTCATATTTGTTTATTTTTTGCTTTGAGGTGATTTCCAGGCAAAACCTGGTGACACTGTAGAACAGTAAACTAACTGTAGGTCACTAATTTTGGTGCAAGTTCGTGAATTTGTATTTTTCTTATTTGAGCTAATGTATTGCTGTGAAGCTTATAAATGTTCAAAGGTGACTTTGTTTTCACCGATTTAGGAGTAATTATTAGAATGTGAGGATTGCTGGAGTTTATCTACAAGAAACTGTGACCTTCTTCATCTTAGTACCATTATTTTCATTTGCATCTAGATATCTTATAGACAAGCTAACCTCAAATAGACTTTTATTGACTATGTACTCTTTTATCTTAGCCGATACAGTCTAGGTAACAAGAGTATTCATATATATTAATATTTATATATTTA
>NW_006494614.1:13326-37972 GCF_000325575.1 Pteropus alecto
TTAAGAATTATCAGACTATTTTACAATTTTCTTTGATTTTTCTATACTATATTCAAAATGATTATAAAAATTACTATAATGATGAACACAATAACTGACATTACAAATATTTTTAAACTGTGTTTTGATATTAGAAGAACACAGAGACATTTAACTTCTAATTGATGATGACTAATATCATTTTCTAATTTTGTCTTTATTAAATTTATTAAAACATCTGTACCCTCCTTCGAATAGAATTCCTTATGTTATATGATAACATGTATTAGAGTGTTTTAGTCTACTTCACATTTTTCACCCAGTCTCACAACCCTCCTCCCATCTGACAATTATCTACTTCCTTTGTCAAGTTAGGGAAGTTTTCAGTCATTGTTTCTTCAAATAGTTTTTCAATCCTTTGCACTCTCTCTTTTTCTTCTGGTATCCCTATGATGCGAGTATTTTTACATTTGATATCCCAGAGGTCTCTTAAACTATCCTCATTTTTTGGACTTTTTTGTTGTTGTTATTCTAACTGTATGTTTTCTGCTACCTTGTCTTCCAAATCATGAATTTATCCTCTGCTTCATCTAATCTGTTGTTGATTACACCTAGTGTATTCTTTATTTCAATTATTGTATTCTTTATTTCTGACTGATTCTTTTTTGTTGTTTTCTATCCCCCTTTTTAATATTTTTTTATCTCTTTGTTAAAGTTCTCACTAAGACCACTTATTCTTCTAAATTCATTGAGGATTCTTATAACTAGTGTTTTCAACTCTGCATCTAGTAGATTGCTTGCCTCCATTTTTTTGTTTGTTTGTTTGTTTGTCTGTTATTTTTCTGGATTTGTGTCTGTTCTTTCATTTGGGACATGTCTTTTTAATTTCTCATTTTGTCTTCCTCTCTGTGTTAGTTTCCGTGTATTAGGTAGATCTGCTATGTCACCCAGTTTTGGCACAGTGGCCTTATATAGCAGGTGTCCTGTTCACCTCTCCATTCACCTGAGCCATGTGCTCCAGGAGTGCTCCTTGTGTGGGTTGTGTGTGCTCTTCCGTTGTAGTTGAGCCTTGATTATTGTTGGCATGTCAGTAGTGAGATCAACTCTCAGGCTGACTGGCTGTGAGTACTGGCCATTACTACAGTGGACAAGCTGTTGTGTGGGGGCTGACCCCATGGAGTGGGATTCACGTTAGTGGGGCTCTAGTGCTTACTGAGCCCACTTTCTGGCTGTGTTATTTGTGGCACTATGTCATGGTGCTCTAGTGTGGTCTACAGCCAGCAAACAGGTGTGTTGGTTCTCAAGCTTCTTGGGAGGGGATCCAGTGCAGGCCAGAGTCCCCACTGTCTCTGTCACCTGGTAGGAGCTACAAAGTAACCTGCTGTTTGTAGCTGCCTGTTCTGGTCTTGGAGGTGCCTGGGAGTGTTTATGCTGTGAATCAAGGCTGGCTGCCACTAGTGTTGTGCTTGTTGTTGCTTAGCAGAAGGTACAGGGTGTGCCGAGGCCAACTGCTGCCTGTTTGGGGTTTGTGGACCTCTGAGAGATTTTACGAGAGTCTGCAGAGTATACCCAGGCTGACAGTTCAAATGGAATAGCCTCTGAAAGAAGTTTGGTCTGGGCAGGTGAATTGGGTGGGGTTGGGGCCTCAGAGAATCACTAGGGAAGGTAAGAACAGAATTAGCCAAAATGATAGAGATTCAGATTTGGTGCCTGCCTTTGCCTGCAGGTTATGGAGAAGGGAGGGCTCAACAAAGGAACAATAGTGCTTGCAGGCACTTTAGTCCTAGAGAGAGCTTCCCCTCCAGCCCTCACCCTGAAACTAGACAATTCAGTTCCTCTTCTTTTGTCCCTGGTGCTTTTCAAGCTGCTGTTGCTTCTCTGGACCTTAAGGCAAGTGTTTATGAGTGAATGAATGAGTCTTGGGCCCTTTAAGAGGACCGCCTGGGTTTTCAGCAGCTCTTCATCTCACCCAGACTGAGTCTCTGATGATTTTCACAGCCAACTGTTGTGGGGACTGGCACTGGTGTTGCAGTCTGGTAAGCCTAGTATAAAGCTGGGACCCCTCATTTATCAGAGAGGAAAGATCTCTGCAACTGAGATATCCCTCCCCATTTTTAACTACAGGTGGATGTGGGGTCCAGCCCTTTTTGTGTTTCCATCCCTCGTACCAGCTTCCACGTAGCTTTTTTTATAGCCTGAGTTAGAAGACGTCCATTCAGCTGGTCTTCAGGAGTTTCTCAAGGGTGGTATGTGAAGAATAGTTTTAATGTATGTTTAATATAAAAATTGGTCAAGAACAATGTTTTTTTATTATTATTTCCGAGGATGTGCTTCTCTGGAATCCCAATTTTTTGAAGTTCTAATAAATAATTTCAAAATGAAGTGATGAAGCATAGGTAAATTAAACATGGTCATAATTATCACTGAAGATTTCTATAATGATATTGAAAGAAATCTTTTGTTTACTCGCCACTGTTTGCAAACCATCGAGATAGGGATATCAGCAGGATTGATATGCAGGCATATGGAATAGATGACCAATTACATAATCTATTTTCAGAATGATTTCAAAAGCAATAATTAATCTGGAAATTTAATAACGAGATATTTGTTTCTTAAGTCTAAGGTTTTTATATCAGATTAAAAAGAAATATACCTTAGTTAAATCACACTTGAAGTTTTTTGTTTGTTTGTTTTGTTTCATTGTAAAAGTATGAGTTAAGCTTCCTTGGAAGAATGGGGTCCACACATTACTCTGTTGCTTTTGCTACTATACACTGAAAATTCACATGCCTATATTTGCAGCATTACTCTCATAGAATATTTAGAATATTTTACATAAATTACACATACTTTTTCTTACCCTTGCATCTGGAAGATACTTTATTTTGTTGTTTGCTATCAACTCTAAGCTGCCATTCAGGGAGGGCTCCTCACAATATGGTTCTAACCTATAATTCTATGTTCATCTTTGTTCTCTCCAATACATATAAGTTAAGAATGCCCTAATGTGTCCAAAATTTCTGGCAGCTGTGCTTTTATTTATATGGTTTTAATCACCTGAGAATCCTGTCATATTCTTGCTTTTGTATTCCCAACATTTAATTTGTACCCCAGAACTAAGATGCTGAAGATATTGAATTGAACTATTTGTACCAGTTAACTGAAAAACAAAATGCAAACTCAGGAGATTTTTCTCTCTTTCTCTCTCCATATATACATATGAAATGAGAAACTATTATCCTATTTTGGTTTTTTTTTTTGGTAAAGAAAGTAATCAAAGAAAATGAAAGATAAGTATAAGAAAGATATATAAAGAATAAGATCCTGAAAAATCTTGGTTTACAAAAAAAAAAAAAGATATCATAGCAGATCCCAAAGCCAAGAAAAGAAACTTAACTCATTTTTGAGATTTTATTTTAAAGATCAAAATGGTAAACTACAAGCTACTATATACTAAAAATAGACCTCCATTAATTTTTTTAATGTCTGTCATCATACATTTATTTACTTTTCTTTGTAATAATGGTAATTATTCAGAACAACCAGTGTTAATGTCTGTTAAAGATTGAGAGTAAAGAAAAATTAGCCAAGTAAAATCTGTTAGTTGAGTGATATATTTCATAAATATTGCATATTATTTGTTCTGACAATAATAGTAGACTAGCACAATTTTTCACACAATGAAAATTATGTATTTATTACATAATGTTTTTTTATGAAAATATGTGAATGTAAATGCACTAATGACTTTTTCTCCTGTTGGAAAAGATATAGAGTCTAATAATACTAGTTATATAACTGTTACTTATATTAGAACAAATTTTCTTTAAGTTTTTGTTTCTTAACCTTCATATGTATATATATACATAGCAACTTTTAGATTTATAAATTAAATTTGCACCTAGAAATTGTAACATATTTCTCAAATAAAAGGAATTTTAATTACGTTAGACAGCAATGAGAACAATTGAAAAAAAATCTAGTATTTTATGTCTAGTAAACTAAAGAAACAATATTCTGTGCAAGAAGACATGAAGTTTATAAATGAGATTTTATTAAAGTGAGCTCTAAGAAAGGTAAAGGTTGACCTTAACAAAATTTGATAGGATTATATAGAGGAATACATATCTGTCTGATATTTGATATATTAAAAGCTTCAATGAAACAAAAGATATTAATGTTTTAAAATATATTCATAAGAAAACTCCAGATATTTCAAAATTTTAGAAAAATGGTTTGTATTGTATAATTTTCAAAAGCTGATATGATTTAGAAAATGATCACATTTCTTAATTTTGTAACCTTAACAAAATATATAATAAACACAAAAATCAATCTAAGCGTATTTATTTGTTTTATGAGATAAATTAAAAATGCCAACAACTTTGAGCATTTGATAAAACCTAGGAGCTATGGTAAGAATACTATAGAGTAGTGTTATTTAATCACTTAGTGATCCTATTAAAAGGTGAAAAAAATTATTTTCCAGAGGAAACTGAAGCTTATGTCATCATTTACCTAAAATTTTAAAGTGATAGACCTAGAATTTAAACCTGAATGAATTCGGATCCAAATTCTTAGCTATTATACTTTACCATTTATTCATTAATACTCTATTACTTTGTTCTATTAAGGTGAGCTCAAAGAAATATTTACTGAACCACTTCTATATTTCGGGCACAGTTCCAGGTGACAGAACAATGAACAAAGCAAGAAAAATGAGCAGACCGAAAAAAAAAAAATACTGCTTTCTCAGTGAAACCTGCCGGTAAAAGCTAAGGAGAAATTAAAATTACTAAGGAGAAGAGGAATTATGGGATTGGAGTATTTGTAGTTTTAGAGGATTGGATAGTGAAGGCCTAACTAAAAATGAGATAGCTGAGTCAAGCCTGAATATGATCTGGGAAGAGATCATGTGAATATATTTAGGGAGAGAATTCCAGGCAAAAGGAAGATTGCATAAAAAGCTCTAATGTGGGAACATACCTTCTTTACTCAAGAGACAGCAAAGAGGTTGGTCTGGTTGGAGCAGAGGGAAAAAGAGAGGAGTAATAGGAGATGAGTTTGGAGAGATAATGAGGGGGCAACCATGTACATCCCTGTAGTTGGTGGTAAATCTGACGTTTTACCCAGAATGATTTACAGAGCATTAGAAAGTTAAGGGCGGAGGATTAACACAAATTGGCTTATGTTTACAAGGATCATTGTGGCTGAAATGTTGAGAATAAACTAAAGGAGTGGAATTTCAAACACAAGGAGACTAAAAATTGTATTAATTTTGAGTGAAATACACACTAAAAATGAAAATGGAATGTGTAATGTGGGTTAGGAAAAGAATAGAATAAAAGTGAATAGAGTCCAGGTTCTGAAATGACATTTTTCCAAGGAAGACCTGCAGATATCCAAATGACTCATGAAAACATGCTCAACATGACTAATCATCAGGGAAATAACTATCAAAACCACAATGATATATCACCTCACACCTGTTAGAATGGTTGTTATTAAAAAGACAAGAAATAAAAAGTATTGGTGAGAATCTGAAGAAAGGGAACTTTTGAGCACTGTTAATGGGAATATAAATTGGTGCAGCCATTATGAACAACAGTATGGAGATTCCTTTAAAAATTAAAACTGGAATTACCATATGAACCAGCAATTCCACTTCTGGGTACTCCTCTAAAGAAAACAAAAATATTAATTTGAAAAGATAAAAGCAATTCCATGTTCACTGCAGTGTCATTTACAGTGTCCAAGATTTTAAGATATGGAAACACCTAAGTGTCCACCAATGGATGAATAGATAAAGAAAATGTCACACACACACACACACACACACACACACACACACACACACACACTGGAATACTATTCAGTCATAAAAAGAATGAAAGTATTATGCACAGTAAAATAAGTTAGAGAAACACAAATACTGTATTATCTCACTTATATGTGAAATTAAAAAAGCAAACAAACAACAGTAAAAAAACCCAAGTTTTTAGACACAGAGAATAGATTGGTGGTTGCCAGAGGCAAGGGGTGAGGAATGAGCAAAGTAGGTGAAGGGTGCAAAAAAGTACAAACTCCTTGTTATAAAATAAATGTCATGGGGATATAATATACAATATGGTGACTATAGTTAATAATACCGTACTGCATATTTGAAAGTTGCTAAGAGAGTAAATCTTGTCTTCACAAGAAATAAAAGATTTTTGTAACTGTATTGTGACAGTTGTTAACTAAACTTGTGATTATTTCTCAATATATGCAAATATCAAATAATAAAAAAAACCTGGAGAGTCTAGCAAATTACAGTCCTTAGAAAACATATTATATACTTTGTTAAAAATTAGAAATGCTTAAGCAAAAGTTATTAAAAGTCCTTCCCAAGTTATTGAAATGATTTAAAAATTATAAGATCTAGGATAAATTAAGTTCAAGTAAAGCAGCTAGAAAACTATTGAAATAGTGAAGGAAATAGAGATTAGCAATTTGCATGAGGGTGATGGACATGAAGAAAACTGTAGAGACGATTGAAAATACTTAGAACATAGAGACCAACAGAATATTGTGATAGGTTACATATGATGCAACAAGGACAGGCATGTATCAAAGATGTACTTTACCTCTAGGTTTCTGTTTGTAAAATAAAAATAAAATTAAAAAGAAGAAAGCTGGTGCTTTGCACTATCTATTCCCTGTTATATGAGCACAAGAAAAGAACTACAGTTAAGAAAAGAGACAACAAATATTTCAGGTGTTGATGGCTTTAAAACATAGAGAAGAAAATGCCAACTTGTCAGGTTTTTACTCACAGGAAAAATATTGAATGGATATGATTGATTTGACCATATGTAATAAAGTCATGGATGTAGATGAGATCATTTGAGGAGAAAATGAAAAACAAGGAAACTTGATCCAAGGAGATAGTCTAATATTTGCTGGCATGGCACAGAGAAAGCTAAACTGGAGTCATACATAGAGAATCAACATGTAACTATATTTTCCATGAAAGCAAGATGTCATTCAGGAAAGCATAGGCTATCATGGCAGGATCACACTGACTTTTCTTAATTTAGAGCACCTATGCCTGCAGGCATCGGTAGACCACAGGACAGACAGAGAACACAATAATTGTAATTATCCTACCTGCAGAGGTAAAAGGCATTCAAAAGCCACTGAAAAGGAAAGAACCAGGATTATGTGGTGACTGACAAAGTGGTTGGGGTTTTCCCTGATATACCAGAAAAAAAGTCGGATTTAGCTATAGAGCTAAAGCTACAAGGTAGCTGGCAAGAAAGCCAGGTCAATCAAAAAGCTAACTGCAGAAACCTTGCTCTCAGGGTAATCACCTCATTAACACAGAGAATAATCTATGCAGAAATGAAGTTCCTCTGCTGGAACTGCCCAGAGCTATGGTTCCTTTGCTATTAGAGACATTCTGTTAAATTGCTGTACAGGAAATGTAAATTTATATCAATAAGCTCTCCAGCTTAAGATCTGAGGAGAGTACTGAAACAGCAAGTAGGTAAACAGTGAGGAAATTTCAACAGGAACACACCATCAGAAATGATCAATATATACAATATGGGGCATATGTATACATAAAATCACGAGAAAATAAAAAGAAATTAAAGAAAGAAAAAAAGAACAGATAAACATATATTAATCTATAAAAAATTTCTGTAAAATAAATGGAAGTAAACATAATCTCTTAGCTTTTGTGCAAAATAATTACAAAAATGCCAACAATTATTCTTATGCCTGTATCACTGCCCTCATTATAAAACTTTGAGAGCCCTCTCAATCTGACTATGCTCTCTGTCTTATAGTTGGCTTTCCAACAGGACATCACCAAATAAGATTCAGGCACTTGAAAAGTGATTATGCTTTGGGGCTTATTCTCTCTTGGAACTCTCCTGCCCTGTGAGAAGCACGGGCTAGGTTGCTGGACATGAGAGACAAGTCGCTCATGTGGCCACAGCCTGTGGCCAATCAGCTGCAAGGCTGAGGAAGGCCATGATGACCTGGACCAGTCAGATTTCCTGAGCATGGCTCAGAACAAAAGAAATGCCTACCAGAATGAGCTAAATAAACTGTTGTTTTAAGCCACTTAGTTTGAAGTAATTAATATGAAATAAAAACTAATTGATAGAGATATTTATGTTTCAAAAATTCTCTAATACAGGTTCAAAAAGAATGTAACCACCTTAAAACTCTGATTGTGTGTTTACTTATGATTATGATCCAGTCAATACAGATCTGAGCTAAAGATGATTAAACTGGGGAGTTATTATTATCAAGAAGGATAAAAAGACTTTTTTAAAAAAGAAATGACACTAAACTATAAACAGTTTTTAAACAAGTTGAAAATTAAATAACTCTTACAAACAAAAGAATCCAACAAGGAGAAAAATCAGAAAGAAAAATGTGGATCTGGAAGACCCAGAGGCAAGGATGTCCTAATGATATTAAAGAATAATGCATTTATTATAAGAAAATCCTAATGACAGAAGGGATGTAATACATTTATTATATTTAATACAGGATGAAATGTATTTGTTAAATACTACTATATACCAGGTGCTTTATTTATACTACTTTGTTTTAATCACAGCAGCAGCCAATACTGTGTTATTATCCATACTAGTTATGAAAAGAAATTAATGCTGAAAAGAAGGTAATTAACTTACTGAAGGACACATAGATGGTAAAGTAAATGTCATAAAAAAATATCGTTGTATATAGTTCCTTCAATGCAACACCCTGTGTCTGAGCAAGTGAGGGAGAAAAACGCTTCCTAGCTAAGTTTCATTGTCTTCAAAAAGTTGCGGGGAAAGAAGAGGTAAACCTTAAATTCAATTCTATTATCAACTCTCACTGTCAATTTTCTTGTCTCTCTTGTTTGCTAAGATAAACCGTGGGGTTGTGAAAAAGGGTTATCCAAGAAATGAAAAGAAGTCCTTTTAGTTTTCATAATACATAGTCTCTATCTTTAAAAAAAATCTATTAATTAATGGTAAATCCTTTATTATTTCAAAATAATATATAAAATATAGAGAGTACTATATAAAAGACAAAAAATTTCAAAACTAACAAGTACATACAATTAAAATTCTATGTTCCATTCTATGAAATCTACTCTCCTCCAAGAGGTAACCCTGTTTAATAGTGGAATACATGATCTTCTAGAAATGATATATATAATATGTGTGCATAGAGACATACATATATATATATATCTAGATATATAAATGTAAAGTGGTAAGCAGTGCAGTGTTTCCTCAAAAATTAAAAAATAGAACTACCATGTGAAACAGCAATTACACTTCTGAAGGAAACATACATATCTGAAGGAAACAAAATCACTATCTTGAAAAGATATCTGTACCCACATGTTCATTGCAGCATTAATTACAATAGCCACAAAATGATAACAACCTAAATGTCTATTGAAAATAAATTAATAAAAAATGTGATATATATTATTTGGCCATAAAAAAAAGAAATCTTGCCATTTGAGACAACAAGGATGAACTTTGAGGACATCATGCAAAGTGATATGTCAGATGGAGAAAGATAAATACCATATGATCTTACTTATATGTGGAATCTAAAAAGAAATGAACTCATAGAAACAGAATAAATTGATTGTTGCAAGGGACATGAGGTAGAGAAATTGGGTGAAGGTGGTCAAAGGGAAGAAACATCTAGTTTATAATATGAATTAGTTCTGGGCATGCAATATACAGCATAGTGACAATAGTTAACAATATTGTATTTCATACTTCAAAGTTTTTTAAAGAGTAGATATTAAAAGTTCTTGCCACACACAGAAAAATAGCTAACTATATGAGATGATGAATTTCTTAACTAATTTCATTGTGGCAATCATTTCATGATATAAATGATATCAAATAATCATGCTTCATGCCTTAAACTTTTATCTCAATAAAGCTAAAAAAATAAAATTAATCAAACAAAATAGCAAAAAAAAAAAAAAAAAAAGGAAATATAAAGCAGAAGAATCATATTTGAAATAGGCTAAAGTTTACTTCAAGTGAATGGGATTAGGTAAAAACGGCGGCATGGAGCCCGAAGAAAGCAGCACAGAGGGTCTTCGATTTTACAGTCCTTATTAACTTGATTTAATTTATTAGTACATGCATGTAACGTATTGATAGAACGTATACATTATTTTAAGGTAAAAATGTCTAGGTTTTAGCTTGCATAATTGCAGTATAGAATCGGGCAGGGATGAGAGGAATTCTATAATGTAAATATTCTATTCTTTGTCAAGAGGAATTTAAAAGACAGAAAAGACCAACCCATTTTGACATGTCACACATTTATATAAGTTTTCTCTTAAAAAATCAGTACTCTAAAGGGGAGTGGCTGAGGATGAATTAAGAAGAAAAGGGAGTCAACAGCAATATTTTTGTTTCAATTGTTGAAATAGCAAAAAACTACTTGTAGAAAAGCAGAAAACTACTTGTAGATACTGTCAAGGACAGAGCACACAGGAGAGTCTTAATATCTCGTTGTCTAATATGTACTAACCAATTAAGGGCAAATAAGCTCAGCCATTGGTATGATCTCCACAGAACCTTTAAAATAGATTTACGAGAATATACACTCATTTCCTAGGAATAGGTTAATTCATGAATTGCTAAGTAGTAATTAACATTTAAACAAATAAAGTATTATATTTTTCCTTAATCCTAGTATCTAGGTATATTTTAATATCTCTTTTAGAAATGAAACTCAATAATTTATGATTTTTCTTAAAAGAAACAAAGAAATCTCTTTTAACTAGCTACAAATAATAAGACTTCCTGGGTAGTTATATTTTCTTTCTAGTCCACCTGCTTATGAAACAGGAATTCAATGGTAAATTTGAGTTTACAGTACTACCACTATCTCTGAAATCTCTCATTCACCTTTAAACCCAAATGTCCAAAATTAAATATACCATCTTCTCCCTCCTCCTTCACCACCAGACCTGTTCAGGCTGCCTTCTCTAGAATTCTTCCACTTCTTTCTCCAGTTTCGAAATCTCGGTCTCCATTCTGTCACTTTCTTTTCTGCAACTGCTCCCAGTTTAGTTCTTAGTCCTAGCATCCAAAAAATTGCAGCAGTTTAAAATTGGTCTCCATAACTTCCATCGTGACCATCTCTATCCCATGTTCAACCTTGCTTTTAAAATGGTCTGCTAATTACGAGCCAAATATGTTCATGACATACTATGTTTAAAATGACTTCTTTTCAAAATGAAAGTTAGGCATTTAGCAGTTATAAAGTTCATCATATTCTGATCTGTCACCTAACCTAGCTTTCCTACTCTCCATCTCATTGTGGTAGCAAAATCTTTGTACTCTTTCCATTGAGAGGTGGAGTCCAGTAACTGCCACCATCACCATCCTCTTATGATTGAATTTTACAAATAGAATATGGCATCAGTGATGCTGTTCAGCTAATATCTAAATACAGTCCACTAGCTTATAAATATCAACCCTAACATGATCTCTAGGAGGTAAGCTTACTAGTTCCATTCTGTAAATAAGGGAATTGAGGCTCAAAGACTTTACAGAGTTGGCTAAGATTTAAATCCAAAACCAGGTTTAAAGAGATCTGCTTCTGCTTTCACCTTTATTGGTAACACAAATTCTTGGAATCTAGTTGTGAGGAAGACCAAACAGCCACATGAAGAGGTCTACGTGGAGAAGAACCACAAACCCTTACTAACAGCTCCACTTGAGCTCCAATTATCAGTCATGTGAGTAATGCTTGTGAAGTAGATGAGCCATCCCTGCCACAATCTACCCTAATTGTATAAGCAAGTAAATGATTGTTGTTATTTATTTTATTTGTTATACATTGATAGAAAATCAAAATACACATGATGAACAAGATATATATATGCATATACATATGCATATACATATATAAATATTGTGTGTATATGTATATATATATGCATATGTGTGAATATATATACATACACGTACTCATAGAGTAAATCCTCACTTAACATCTATGATAGGTTCTTGGGAACTGCAACTTAAGTGAAATGGCATATAAGAAAACCAATTTTAACATAGGCTAAATGATATAAACAAAAGATAAGTGACTATGGCATATTTCTGGTCACAAAAACATCACTGCACTCCTATATCCATAATGCTTCTAATATTAAACATTGAAATAAATGTAAGCTATACATACATTTAAGAGAAATGAATAAAAACTAGTAAGACAATTAGTTTCCAACCCTCTTATTCCAGTATAAGTTCTTAGGTGGCTGGAGCCTCTCCTAGCAGTTCAGGGTGCAAGGTGGGACCCACCCTGGACATGACGCCTTTCCATTGCAGGCTACTCACAAACACTCACACTCATTCAGACTGGGAGAATTTAGACACACCAATTTACCTAATGTGCAAATCCTTGGATGTGGGAGGAAACTGGAATACCCAGTGTAAACCACGGAAAGACTGTGCAAAGTCCACACAGACTGCGGCCCTCGCTAGGAAGCATTTATTTTTCTCATCAAGATTGTAGTGGAAATCATTGAACTGAAAGATGTTATTCCAAAACCTGCTGTGTGTGTGTGTGTGTGTGTGTGTGTGTGTGTGTGTGTGTTTCTTAAATTTCAAAAAAACATAGTTCATGACTTTATTACTTTACTTATGTCCTTTTCATGTTCTGAAAGATTTTCTTAGCTGGCTACTCAAACTTATTTTAAAGATAATCAGAAACAGCATCTTCTCTTAGATGCATTATTTGACACTGCCATCTCAGCCTCTCCCAAAATGCAAGGTTAGGCTTTGTATCCTTTCTTAGTGCTTCAATGATATGTATTAGAACAAAGCTTTCTGAGAATAGATGGTATGTATTATTCACTTTCATTATATTTTCTTACCATCTAGTCTCCCTATCACTTGTACATGCCTAGATAGACATCTGTTAAATTTTGGAATAACTAAACTTTTTTCTCATTGTATTAGTTACCTGAATTGTGGACAAATGATCTTTGTAGTAAAATAAGAATGGGGGATTGATAGAAAGGCAGAGAAGGAGGAATTGAAATAGAAATGTAATGCACATATTTACATGTATTTAAAACTCATAATATCTTCATAAAGCATGTGTTAGTCCTCTAATCTTAGAAATGAAGAAATTGAGGTTAAAAGAGTTTATAGAGGTAAATGCAATTCAACTTCAAGTATGAGTGACTTAAAGTTCTTACTCATTACTATTCTGATGCCTTACATGCCCAATCCATGCAATCTTGTAAAAATCTTAAAGTCATAGAATCAGGAAATGTTACTTAGCAAGTATATTACACAAACTTGAACACAGCATGATACTGATACCCAATGTTTCATAGAGTATAGCTGCAAAAAGTATGGTCTGGAAAACCATCATCATTACCTAGGAACTTGTTAGAAATATAAACTTATGGTTCTCATTCCTGAACTATTAAACCAAATCTCTGGTTTGGGTGCCCAGTGATCTGTGTTTTCACAAGCTCTTCAGATAATTCTAATGCATTCTCAATTTGGAAACCACGGCCTTGGGACACTAAAACCTTTGAAAGGTAGGACATGTTTAGCACCCATTTAGTATAATTTTTCTTTTTTCACAGATAAAGAAACTGAGGGGAAGTATAGTTGACATTTTGAAATCCTTAAAATTAACAAGTGACAAAGTAAAAACTAAAGTCAGGATATTCTGGTTATCAATTAAAGGCTTTCATTGCATCTCCGTGGGATTTTTACTTCTGATGCATGTCAAATTTTGACTGTCAATAGTATAAAAGTTTTGTTTCAAACAAAAGAATCAATACTTATTTAAATATACTCAAATGACAATTGCTCTTGGAAGGACATGTGCAAGGAATTGAATTTCAGCAGGTTACCAAATCCAGCTGGAGTAGGGCAACAACAAGTGAGGTTCGCAAAATAAACATGCTAAGGATACATTGAACCAGCATGAATTGACGAGGCATGATTATGGAGCTCTGAGACATAATCATAGCATAAAGAATAGGCTGAAGTGCCAAAATCAGAAATGTAAGCAAAGGCTCTGCAAACATCTGCTTTAACTCAACTTAAGATTACTATTCACATTTGTCCTTAGTAAAACAATCTGCTAGTCAAACTTTATCAAACTTAAATGGCAATTCTGAAACGTGAAAAGGCCAAGAAAATTCATGGGTATATGTGTGTTAAAATGTCTAGAAAAGTCCAGAAAACAAAACTTATAAATATGCTTAATATATATAAATGCAGATATGATTAGATTCATGGCACTTTTTTAATGTCCAAAGACATGAAACATCTTATTATGCTTTGGAAAGTTTAAGAAGAAAATTGAATAACAAATTCTCCTCTTGGAGATTTACATGTACTTTAATTTTTTTTCCTTTGGTCTCACCGATTTGTTATTTTAATTTTTAAATTAAAGTATAGTTAACACACAATGTTATATTTGTTTAGTTATACAACATAGTGATTCAACATACATATATATATACCTTATGATGTGATAACCACAAGAAGTCTCATAACCATCTGTAACCACACAAAGTTTTAATATTGTCGACTGTTTTCCCTATGCTCTATATTACCTCTCTGTGACTTTCTTTATAACTCTTAATCTCCTCATCTTCTCACCTATTCCTCCACCCCCCCTCAATAATCAGTTTGTTTTCTGTGTTTACCAGCACCCAGCCAACTAGGTGTAAGGAGAGTTAAATAAAAGTATAACACTGCCATTGCTTCCATCTAAGAAAAAGTATCTCCACATATGATGCTTCGAATACTATACTTTTTAAAACTGCTGTCTCTTCGCTGGGACTTGGAGCTTGTGAGTTTATGCAAGGGCCCTTTAAGGGAGTAGTGTTAGTTTCCTACAAACTTTTGGCTCTCTTGAATATAAACCCTGCTAGTTTTTAAAGCCAAATATATAGGGACTTCTTTTTCTAGTGCAGATCCTCCAGAGTGGGGAGCCCAGTATATGGCTCAGAACCCTCGCCCCTCAGGGAGACTTCAAGGGTTGTGCTATCCCTCTGACTCATGGGTTGTCCCACAGGGTGTGTGGGTCCTGATTAAACTGTGTCTCTGCTCCTCTTACCCATCTCAATGTGGTTTTCATTTTATATCCTTAGTGATTGAAAATCTGTTCGGCTAGTCTTTAGGTCATCCTCAGTGATAGTTTTTCTATATGTAATTGTAGTTTGGATGTGTCCATGGAGGAGGTGAGTGCAGAATCTTCCTACTCCACCATCTTGTATTTTACATATACTTTAGTATATAAATTATCCTTAAGGTGCCCTGGAGCAAATAAAAGTTCTCTTAAGCCTTCATTACTCGTTCTTATTTGAACAAAGATTTTTAAAACATTTCCAACAAATGTACAGTCTGCCAGTAGAGATGAATACTTGTTTTCTTACTCTCTTATGATTTCAGTGTCCCTGCTGCCTACTCTACTGTTGGAAGGGAAACAAGGATTCTGTATGCCAAATATTGCTAAAAATCCTGTGAGAAATAAAGCACAGGGTAGAGAGATTTTATATAAAAATCTTGGGTTATACTTTATTTTTTTTAGGGAAAAAGAAAGAAATCTGAAAAGATTGTGCTTATCTCCCTGCAAGGCAAATTAACTGTTACCTATTAGAGGCTGTCATTATGCAAAGACAGGGGCTCTTCTGTTTGCCACAGTACCTATCACAGCTTAATTCACTCAATTATTTTATTTGCTTCCCCTGTAAGTTTCTGAATTTGTTATCCTTGCTGTGGGACTTACGTGGAAAAGACTCATCCACTTAAGAGGACAAAGAATTGCCAGTGATTTAGGTGGAGATTTGTCATTAATTTCTCTACAACTTAGTGAATTTTACTTTTGCTTAAACCACTTGCTGATCATAGCCATAGGTCAGAATGCAAATACATTACTCTTCTTTTGCATACTCATTCTCATTCTGTTTAATTTTAGATAAAAATAATGAAGTAAAGGAACTATTGAAAATTTGTAGTCTGAAATATACACGTAAATCAAAAACCTTTTTGCCTATGTTCTAATAAGATGATTTAAAAATCATATCATCTCTGTTCTTTGGAAACCTAACTTTCATTAATTAATTTTACAGGCAATGTTATTCCTATCATCTTCATGTACATGAGGGAATCAGATTGCTATTTGCTTTTATTCTATTTAAACATCTATGAGGAACAAGAGTAAAATGATAAATATGCTAAACTTCTTGTTTAAACTTCTGTTTAATACAATGCCTAGATTTTATTGTTGAAAGAATATTCCTCTGGCAATAAAATAATCATTCTTAAAAAAAAACAAAGTATAGAAATAATGCATTCTATTCAACTTTTCTCTCCTCTCATTTCTAAGAGCTTCCTTTCTTCTTTCTTCTGGCAATGAAAAGAAGATAAGCCACTCTGACTTTCTCCTTCTGCTTACTTTTTTTTTCCTCTTGGCTATGTCTGTTCCTGAAGGGAATAGAAAGTGTTAGTAAGCTTAGGAAGCAGTTTATGGATTATCTGGACTGTTTTTTTTCATTCTCTGCCTGCTCAATAAGGAGCCAGGAATAATTGTCACCCTCTTCAGTATTTTTAGGGCCTTTTTGGAAAAAGGAAAAGAGGATAACAGGGAGTATTAAAAAAAAAATTCTATGTTTAGATAATTTTAAATTCACAAAAGAGTTGTAAAAATAGTATACAGAGTTTCTATAAATTTCAGCTAGATTCCCCTTATTCTAACAACTTATATAACCAAAGAATAATAATCAAAACTAGTAAATTAACATTGATACAATGCTATTAACTTAAATACAGAATTTATGTGAATTGCATTTTTTTTTTTAAAACTTTTGTCATTTTTCTGTTCCAGGATCCAACCAAAGACTGCACTTTGCATTTTTCTGGCATGACTCTTTAGTCTCCTCTAATGTGAGAAAGTACCTCAGACTTTCCTTTTCTCTCAAAAACTTTATAATTTTGAAAGGTACTGGTCAGTTTGTGGAATGCCCCTCAAATTTGTTTTGTCTGATGTTTTCTCTTGACTATATTGAGGTCATGCATTAGTAGTAAAAATATCTCAGAGATCACATACCTTTCTTAGTGTATCATGTCAGGGATACATGATATCCATGTGTCTTATTATTGGTAATGTTAACCTTGACCACTTGGCAAAAGTAGTAAATACTAGGCTATTGTAAAGTTACTGTTTTCCCCCTTTATAATTACTAAATATTTTGTAAGAGATCACTTGAAACTATATGATACAAACCTTATTTCTGCTTAAATTTTTGTCTGCTAATTTCTGTATCCATGACTGGATTGAGATTTTCCATTCGCTATTCTTCCACCACTACAGAAATTCTTTTGTAAGGAATATTTGTCTATTCTCCTCTATTTATTAATTTAGTTTTTATTTATTATGTTATATGAATTCATGCATTTTTATTTAATTTGGGGGCCTAGAATTCAACACCATTGTTATTTATTTTGTTGCCCAAGGTGTTCCAACTTTGTCAGTTGGGAGCTCTTTCAGGATGACTTGTGTGCTCTTTCCATATTCACCAACTTTAAAAAAGTTTTTAGCATTTCCTTATGTTTGGGCACCATAAAATGCTCCACAGTTATTTTATATTTTCTCTGCCTCATTTCTGAAATTAGTCATTTCTTTAAGAACCGTGATTCATTTTCACGAAAAATCATATTTAGAAACCAAAATTTGGGTTATAAGTGTACTCATCGACACTAGGATGTCACCTATTTCTAGCCCCTCAGTGAATGGAGCAAGGGGATAGATAGCTAGATAGCTAAATCTATATTGATATAAAGTATCTACATATATATTATACTAACTCATGGGTACACACATCTTTTTATTTACCTATCGATCGATCTATGTATCTATTTTCTAACTATGTATCTATGTATTGCTTCATTGATCTATCTAAAAAGTATCTATATTGATAATTTCTATTTTAATCCAGTGCCACAGGTTCACTTAGCATTTCTTCTTTTTATTTGTAACTGCTCTTAGACAGTGAAAAATCTTTTTTTTCATTATTTGCAATATATTCACTTATTTCTTGAGCTTAGTATACAAATAAAATATCTTTATAATTCCTAACACATAGCCTTGTTATTATTGTCTTAAATTACATAATATCCACTCAAAACTCTGTTTTCTATAGTTTTTTACACCACTTTCTCCCTTTCACATCAGAAGGGACATTATTAATTAAGGCCCTGAAAAATTTTACAAAACCTAAAGCCAGAAATGAAACTGGGCATCCACAGTAACTAGAACCATAAACTCGAACATTTGCAAATGTTTTCTTATGCCGCTGTTTTCTATTTCTGAGTAACTACTTCATTCATTTTTTTTTCCTCGTCACCCTTTCTTTATACACTATTCATTTTCATTTATCTGCCTCACATGTTTGGAAACAAGCCCAATTAAGCCCTGGAATTTTACATTTTAGACCTTTATGCAGCTTTCTGCTAAAACCAGAGAGAAAACTGATGGTGAAGCTGGTGCTGGGTTAATCTAGTCTGATATTCTCATTGATGGTCATCATACTCCACTTTTTCAGCAGAAAAACTGTACGATTTTCACATACAAAATTCTCAAAATGTTCTAGCTTACCATAAATCTAGTTTCTCAAAAACCAAACCAAACTGACTCATTTCTCTGAGACGAGGTAACCACCTAATATTATGTTTAGTTCTTGACTCCAGAGACAGTGTTACAGGGCCAAAGTTCTCTTAATCTACATTCTCTGTATGTTATTACCATTGCCTCTAGTCAGTCTCAGTCTTTCTCGAGTTACCTCTTCTGTATCTTGAAATATATGGTCTGAGTCAGGGGTCAGCAAACTTTATTCAATAAAACCAGTTAGGAAATATTTTAGGCTTATGGGTAATATAATCTGTGTTAAAAATACTCAACTATGTTATTATAAAACAAAAGAAGTCATAGACACTGCATAAATGAAAGAAAGTGGCTGTGTTCTAAGAAAACTTTATGAACATTAAAGTGAGTTATATAATAGTCTCAAGCTGCAAAATATTATTTTTTAATATTTTTCAACTATTAAAATGTAAAAAACACTCTTAGCTCAGAGATTGTACAAAAATAAGCAGTGGGCATGACTTTGCTCATAGACTATGGTTTGACAATTTCTGGCCCTAATAACAATTTTAACCATTTTTAAAATACCTGACATATAATAGTGGAATAAACCAGAAGAATCATAGTGAAAAATTTCATCTGGGGAAAGAGATACATCATACCTTGATCACTGACTCAAAAAAATAATATTTAAGAGCCTCCAAAACACATATAGTAAAACTCACAGGAGTCCATTTGTTAGCTTGACTTCTTTAACAGATTATTCCACTGGAAGATTTTTCCTTATATAGAGTCCACCAGGACCACCTGAGAATAGAGCTGAAGTTTTGTTGTTTATTTTTTCCTTTGTGACTTTTTATTTTTAAAACAAATCTATAACAAAGAGAGAGAGGAGGAGGAAGGGAAGAAGGGAAAGAAGGAAGGAGATGTTAAAATAAAACAAAATGAAGACCAAGATCAATAACTTAGGTTATTTCTTATAAATGCCTATGATAATCAAAAATAATCTTAAGCCATCTTCCTAGAGTGGTATAATATAATCACTTTTAGCCAGTTTCCTAGTGTCTGGAACCCTCATTATAATAACCAATTATTATAAAGGTTAGAAAACTTCCTCTTTTTCACTTTATAAATCATACTGTTATGTCATAGCTCTAAACTTCTTATTGGTTTTGTATTTTAAGATTCCCTGTTTATGCACTGTTCTTATATGCATAATAAACTCTTACTAAATACTTTTACTGATCAGTTTTAATATTTACTGTTTCTAGATTTTTCAGAGGGAAAAAGGGAATGAAGAAAGGAAAGAGGAAAAGGGAGAGGGAAGAAAAAGAGGAAGCAAAAAAGGAAAATAAAAAGAATCAAAGAATGAAAGAAATAAAGAGAAAAAATACTACTTAAAAGAGATCAATATGTATTAATATAAAAGTAACCTAAATCAACATCTTATAAACTCAAGGGGATTGTGTTTTTATAACATTATAATAAATATACTATTTAAAATAAGTAAACCTTTTTGGGAGTTTATTTTGTGCCAAGCAGTGCATAAAACATTTTCTATATATGTTCTCATTTAATCTTCACCATGTAAATAGAGAAATTTCATGGCATTGTTCGAAAATACCCATAGTGTGGAAATAGGTAAAAGATAATTACATGTCTATTCAAAGTCACACTAGAGTGTTGTTGAGCAGTACTAGCCAAGAGTTCTGTAATTTTCTAGTGCTATATACATTTTATTTAATTTTATTTATATTGATTGAATATTTAACAACTCTGTAAGAGTAGCTATTGATTTAAATAAAATTGATAGTACTGTAAATGATTCTTATCAAATAACAATGCAAATAAATTTTGAGATGTAAATAGAGATGCAAGCATGCTAATGATTTCAACCAAAGTTTTTACTTAATTTTTATCACTCAGTAGGGCATCAATTAGTTTTATATGTGATTTAGAAATATTATTTCCATAGTCAATCTTTCTGAATAGAAAAGAAAGACATTCTAGAATAGAAATAATTTGATTTTTCTTAAACTTTTAATAGCAATATCACCATTATTCTGGTTTCTTATTTAAAAGTTTAATACATTTTTTGACATATGTTTATTCTATACTTCTGTGAGAATTATACCTTTAAGTTTTTGAAAAGTATACTTTGAGAATTTACATGAGATTCCCCTGATAAGCATGGGTGAATAGGAAAAAATTCTCAAATGGCTAAAGTTGTTACATAAATGTTCTGTAACTGTTCTTGACCATGAATATTTCTGCGGACCAGAAATTGGAAGGAAGATGCACAGGGAAGATAGAGAACAAGTGGTAGAAAGTTTTAACATTATTTAAGTGCTTGATCCCACTTTTTTCTGAAGTCTAATTCAGATCCTATCCTTGACTTTTATTGGACAGCCTAAAATCATTAATATAAAAGCATTATTTCACAAGTTGATTTAATTTATTATCTGTAATGCAACCCCAGGTA
Organism: Pteropus alecto; assembly: GCF_000325575.1. Lineage (NCBI taxonomy): Eukaryota > Metazoa > Chordata > Mammalia > Chiroptera > Pteropodidae > Pteropus > Pteropus alecto. The sequence continues at coordinate 34,451 of NW_006494614.1, forward strand.
CCCAGGTACAAAAATTTAGAGTATTTCAACTAAAATATACCTCAACATATATAGCTGGCTGTGTCCTGGATCCAAATAAGATTCCTTCATAGTGGGTTGACAGACAAAAGGCTTTTTGCTATTGCCTGTTTTATCAAGAACACACGCTAGGGAACCATAGGTTCTAGAAATTTAAAGCCATTGGTAGAGAGCTATCAGGTAACTGGTTCATATATCAAAAGTCTGATATATTTGAGCTCTGCTCTATACACTTAGGAAATACTAGTGAACTAAACTGACAAAAGTCTTTTATCTTATAAGTTATTTACATTTTGGGAGAGTCATTCTTAGTAAAATATTGTCTTCTTTGATATGGCCTATCTCACAATACAAACTAACTTTGTAAAAAGAAATGCTTTTTGCCTGACTTCAGATATATGTGAGAGCGTTAGATTATCATATCAGAAAAGACATTCCAGAAAATGAGGGTGGGGGTGGTTGTCTTGTAACCCAATACCATTGCCTTGAATCCTTGCCTGGAGGCCCATGACAATATACCTAAAGCTAGGAAGACTGAGTCTCCATGGTTGTTACTAAGAAACAGAGCCAAAATAATGAGGTTTAAATTAAACAGTAAGGTTTCTCAAGATTTCTGGATTTTGGTTACCAGCAAATGGAACTCCTTCAAATAAAATTGCTAATCAGCAATGGTTTTAGGATTAAAAAGTTTAAAGTTAATCGATATGGTTTATATTATTTTTGAATGATTACTATTCTATAGAAGCATCTTAAATTTACTGAAAGCTTTAATTAAAATATGCACATGATTCATATCTTTGAGGAGCTTATAATTAGGCTATGTAAAGCTGTGAGGAAATAAATAACAGTACAGAATAGAGATGAAAAAATTCCAGAGAGACAAGCAAAACCATAGATACTGCAACTGCCAAAGGGCCCAGATTTACTTTAAGCCTGAATCTATACACTTGACATTCAGAGTAAAGCCAAATCCCACTTTAATGAGATCATTTTATCATTTGCTTCTGCTTTCCTCATTCAAGTAGCTAGCTGGTAAGAGCAGTGTGTTAATGATCGACTTTCAAAGCAAACTTTGAAATAAAAAATCATAAAAAATATCACATTATTCATGCATCATTACATTTATTTAGCAGAATATTTTAAAATCAGTGTCTATGCGTTCTACTATAAATGTATATGTCATACAGTGCCATAGTATTCTGTAGAAAGAAGAAATACAAAATACATACAAGAATAACAACAAATGACAAAGGAATGGGATGAGATAAGGAAACCCAATCCATGGAATTCAGATTTTAGAGCTAGAAGAGAATTTAGAAGTTGTTTAAATCAACTTCCCTCATTTCGAAGATAAGAAAAGACCGGATAGGTTAAATGCATATATAGAGCAAGAAATAGGCATAGATATTCCAATACAAGTAAAAGCCAGAACCACAGAAGAGCCACAGAATTCAATCTTACAGCTAAAGACACACAAACATTCACACACACAAAGATGAACACAAAAAAAGAGCCCCACTTTCAGGTGCTCTTTGTTCTGTTCTTTAACATACAAAAACACCAAATTTTATTGAGTCAGTAAATATGTGTTAAGAATGTACCCTACACCACGTACTCAATTAAATATTAACAAATGCAGTGTCTGCTGAAGTATTTGTCTTCTGAAACAAACAAAAGCTATGTGACCATGCATTGAAACAAAGGTTATGTTAAATCAGGTTTTACCTATACCAAGAGGCTATAACTTCTAATTCTTACTAAAGTCTAATTCTAAAGGCATAAATATTTCCTGTAATAACATTTTCAGAAAATTGCAGTGGATGGTATAAATAAATACCATGCCGTGCTAAAAGTTCCTATAGGAAAGAGAGGATTAAGTTATGATTGCCACACGCTGGGAATCAGAGAAACTAATTGAGGGATATGAGTCTCCTGCAGATCAGGCCATCAATCCAAGAGGGAGCTCAAGAGTTAAAATACCACCCAGGGTAACACTGGTGGCCAAAAATATTCACTGTGAGAGGACAGAAAGTAACACATATGGAGGGATTTCTGAAAGATAACCATTTCCACAACAGCAATTTTTCCAACTTATAGATTTGGAGGTGTATCTAGTTTAATTTAAAGAAATCCTAAAAGATGGCAGTAACCACAGAAAGGGTCCTGGAAAGCAGAGAAGTATGTGAGTAAGTCAGGGATTCTAGATAAAATCTGCCTCAGGGTCAGTTCCAAATTTCTTAAGGAATTTGATATGGAAATGGAAACCAGTACTCAGGCAGAAAACAACTTCTAGGGCAATGTGGGCACCTCATAAACTTGTAGAACTAATGAATAAATTAACCATTCGATGGTCATCATTAACCATGAAACATGTAAGTAATACATTACACTTGACTTTCTTTGAGCACATGTTTCTTCAGTACTTATAATCAAGTATTATGAAAGATTCTATTGATGATACAAAGAAAATGGACACAGCTCTAACCTCAAAGATTACAGAGTTTAGCTAGGGATCTATGATAGACAGCATATCCACATTTAATTTCTAAGTAGGTATAATAAATGCAAATAATTGGCAAGAATTAAATTCAGAGGAAGAAGTTACTTATAGTCAGAAGAAAAGTAAAAACTACAATTATTTCTGAGGAAGAAAGCAACTGAGAAGGAATGGACAAATGTGCATTGATTCCATAGAACTATGATTGAGCCAGAACATGGTATAGAAACAATGAATAAAGTAATGAGAAAAGGTTTTAGAAGTTACAATAGGGTCAAATCTTGAAGAGTATTATAAATTATTCTGTTTTCACTTTACTTCAATGGTATACAGGATCTGAAGGACTGTAGCAGTAGAGTCAGAATCGAAGTGGCTTTATAATGTTCGATTTGGCAGTTGTTTGTGGGGTAGATAGAAAAGGAAGAAACTGGATTCATATTAATCAATATGATGGCTATTACAAAGGTCCAAATTAAAAAATTTTAAAAACAATTATTTCACATTGTTACCGTTTGGAGGTGATTTAAAATCTGGTGTTCCCCCAAGCAGCATGGAGAGGGGGTATAACACCACGAGTTTTAACGTAGAAGAATGTAATTTTATATAAAATAATATCCTGGTTCACATAAATTAGATATTTTATAGTAAATTCTTAAAAGTCGAATATTGAGAGTTTTAGAAATGCCAGAAAGAATAATAAAAAATCAAGGTACTATTAGTTATCCCACTTTACGTTATAGCAAACTCATAACTACTACAGACTAAATGCTTTGAAAGTTCTTTAAGGAGCATTATAATAGAATTTTTAATGGAAAAAAAGAAGGTCAGTTTCACAGCAAGAGAGGTCTCTTTCTTATGATAGGGAAAAAAATCACAGTTCACTGCTTTTTCCGTCGTGCATCTTTTCCTTCTGTTTCTTGCTTGAGTTTGGGGCTAATAGCAATGGCAGGTGGAGGTGGCAAAGGTCAAATTGCTATTGAGGTGATGAACTAAATCATTATATATAT
>NW_006494614.1:38145-74340 GCF_000325575.1 Pteropus alecto
AAGGCATGAGCAAAATTCTCCAGGGAAAGAAATCTTAGAATAAAGACTATTTTCAGCTTTCCTACAAAAAACTAAATTTCTATTCTTATAATGTTGCAATCAATTCTTGATTATCTATACTAATTGGAGAAGTAGTAGCACATTAATCTCAAATTAATTTATATGTGAGACTGACTCAAGGATCTTGATAATATTTATGGCCTGTGGAAAATTTCTAAGGACCATGTTCTAATGATCTAATATGAATATTCTAACACTAATTTTTAGGACTCAGAGTGCCCTTGAGAAAATTGTAAAAAGAAGTGAATAAAATAAGAAAAATGAGTATTTCATTTTACATGGGCATGACAACAACGACTAAAATACGATTTTCACAGGGCTGCCCTAGGAGATAGTACCTAGGCAAAGTTGTAAATAAGGGTCTCTAATAGAAATAGATATTCTTCTAAAAACTTACAGAAAATAAAATCTAAATCAGCCTGCTGTGTGACGCAGCACCATACGCTACATCAATTCAAAATTTGAATCAGACGCCAACAGATTCTTCCATTCATCATATGCAGATGATTGAAACTTGCAATAAGTAACTTAAAAACATCAGTTCTCCCCCACCCCCATCCTCTCTCCATATGTGTGTATGCACATGTTATTCACAAGTCAACTTGTGATTCTGATGAGTAATATACCCTAATTTCAGAAAAAATATGTCCAAAGTGTCTAATAATTTGCAAACAATTTGAGGAGGTTCACCAATACCCTAAATTGTCTCTAGTGAAAGAGAGATTTTTTTTTTTTCCACCTCAAACACAGGCCTTCAGTTCCAGTTAGTGTTACCCAGTAGTTAGTAAAGCCTTGTGTTATCTAGGAAAAACTGTTATCTAAGTTTGTCTGTCTTCCAGTGTGGATAGCTAGGAAATGAAAATAATAGCTGTCATATTCGTAAGTGTATGTCGTGTTTAGCCAGTCAGAGGCATTAAGATATGTTACTTCCCTCTTCCTTTTGCTTATGTCTCAGCACAATAAAAAAAGTAGCTACACTTAATTATAAACCATGTAGAGTAAAATTCTCACACTGGGCTTTAATTACACTATTAAGAATATTCTTTTATAATTTATGCTCCACTATGTTAATATCCTAAGTATATTGCTTGTGAGAAATAAGGCAGTACAGTGAAAGAGACTTGAGTGCCAATCCCAGCTCACTCCCTTGTCATATGGCTATGTGTAGGTTAAATCAACTCTCTGAATTTCAGTTTACATATCTGTAAAAAATTAATGTACTGATGATTACCCCCCAAAGGATTGTTTGAGCATTAAATAAGATTGATTTGATTCACAGTTATACTCATGTATGTATAGATGATGATTCTTGAAGGAAATAGTTCTATGGTTTGGCAGTTTCATGAAGTTAGATAACATGACATCCACAATTGACATAAAATTTTGTAAAATAATCAAGTCACTCCTAGTAGGAAGCTCTAGACAACATTTCCCTTTATAATGTGCTCTTCTTGTCAGAATGAAAAACAAACAAAAACATAGTTGAGTCAATATTTTACAATCTTACACATCTTTTCTCTTCATTTTATTTTTATCCATTCTGCTCATATTCCTTGTACATTTGATTTTGTATGTGCATATATTTCTTTTTATTCTCTTCTACTGTTCCCAAGGTTCACAACACTGGCTGCATGTTAAAATCATTTGAAGAGCTCTAGAATGACTAGGTTTCACTCCAAATCAATTGCCTCAGAATCTCACAATTGTTTTTAAACTTTTTCATGCATCAGAATCATCTAGAGGGCTTCATAAAGTACAGGTTTCTGGGACTTATCCCCAAAGTTTCTGACTTAGTTAGTCTATAGTGAAGCTCGAAAACTTGCATTTCTAACAAATTCTCAGCAAACACTTTTCAGAACTACTGCACTAAAAAGTAAGACTCAGATATCAGTATTTTCATTAAGAAATTCTCACATCATCTTGATACATACTAAGGTTTGAGCACCCCTATGCTATGCTTTCCTTGGCTTCAAAAGCTACCAATTATAACACTTATTGATGTGCCACCCTTTTCAACCCTAAACCCAAACCTACTATCTTTGATTATCAAGGTAGTAGTAGGGTAAACACATTATCCACCCACTAATCTGGCCATCAGTATACTCATTCATTCATTCATTCAACATAATTGAGATAAATTTCTTGCCATCAGGTTTCAAGGTCTATTGGGAAAAACTAACAAACAAACAAAAATTTTAGTGTAATACAAATGTGTTTAACTTGAGGTGTAGGATTGAGGAAAAAGGCTCATTCCAACTTCAGAGAGCGTATAGTGTTAAAGTTAAGCCTTGAATTACAAGTATGAATGCAACAAGTGAGCCAAATAGAGAAGAAAATTCTAAAATACATTTTTTGTTTTCTTCTTAAATTTTATTTTCTTAGAAGAAAGTTGAAAGTTGTAATTACTTCATTTCTTAGAAGACTCATTTTATTGTAAAGATGTTTTTTCACTAAGTGATCTAGGCTGACTGTGAGATACTTGGGTGGGGTGCGGATGGAAAGTGCAAGCTATACTGAAATTCAGTACAAGTTTTAAAGTCAATGTCAGCACGAATCCACATTCCATAACTCAGAATAATCCTTACTTAGCAAAAAAAAGAGTAATAGGACAGAGGTGCAACAATTTTTATCTAAAATTTTATCTCAGCTATTTATTGTTGAGACCCTCCAGTGCCCTCATTGTACTTGGCACTGGAATTACTTATGCCTGGCCAGTACTAGCCGAGATAGGCTATAAATCAGGCTCCTTTCCCCGACCTCTCTTGGTACTGCTGAAAGAATAATTAGCACCTGCACCACAGGCTCAGATGCCAACTTTGCTGCCTGTTTATGCATCATTTCAAGTAAAATACAAACTACTACTGCTGCCTGCTCTGACCACCTGTCACGCTGTTCCTTTGTCATTTCTCTAAACTTGACCTTCAGAAGTAGTCTGAGGTGTGACAGACAACCTAACAAGCTTTTTAGATAACCACAGTTCCCATACCTGTTCATTTGAACACTAAATGCCAATGATGTGCTTCTTTCTACTAGAGCCTACCTGCTAAATTGTTGCTGCCAATTCCCATATTCTTGCTGTTAAGAATTGCTGGTGTTGCCACGTCTCAATTTAATATCTGAGGTGAGTATACAGTTCAAATACACTTGTGAAAACCATAAAAATATTTAATTTGTTTCTATGACTCCGCACTGAAGTAAATAATACCTGCATTGCTCCTGTCTGACACCTGCAGTGAAACATTCAAATCTTTCATCTGCTTCAGTTTCTAATTCCATTTCCCTGAAACATTTAACTTGTCTGTGTTTACCAAGGTGTTTCTATTAATAATCTCAAATTAACCTCAACTAATTTACAATATATGAAAATAATAATATATACCTTTTTGTAATGCATTCAAGATGAAAAATTATTTTTGGCAAGTATATTCAATACTAAATAGAATACTTACAGAATAAGAGAGTCAAAGAGCTTTAGAAAGACCTTGGTAAAATCTAGTCTTACTTTGCACATAAAGAAATAAAAACCCAATAAGGTTGTATAACAGATACTCTCGGTGAGAGAACTAAAATTCCAGATTTTTGACTTCATATTTAGGAAGTTATTTTTTTATTAAACTTTATTTTTAAAGTGTTTCTTAATAAAATTGCCTAATAACAGCAAAACTAATGTATAGAACTAAAATGTACTTATATATTATTAAACTAAAATGTCAACGTTAAACATTTTTGAAATCGTACTTGTACAAAATCAGAAGTTTATCCTTAAGCTGTTTTCTATGTTCATTTGTCAAAGATGCTCTTATAGGGCCATTGTAATTTATTCATTCTGCTCTAATGATGCCATTTTCTACACTTTTAATTTAACAACAGTTTTCACTTGTCTCTTTGGAGTATCAGACAGCTGCAGAAGAGAGATCCAACTGCATGTTGGCAGGAGCAAACAGACGGATAAGGCTGTTTGGGGTACAATTGTAGTTTAATTTAGGTTGATGAGAAAACACACCAGAGTTTGATTGTCAGGAATTTGGTCACATCTTTTGCTGAATATTGATGTGCTTCTAAATTTCTATAATTCTTAAGAAATACAATTTTTTGTCTATTTAACATTCTGTATAATAAAGAAACTAAAGTTTTCTCACAACTCTTATAAACTTTAGAGTTTAGGGTTAGTTAGTTCGTTCAAGGAGAAATTTCACAAATGAGAAAACAAATAGATTAAAGGATAGTCTCAAAATCACACAGATCATTGCAAAACTAACTTTTAGGATTTTTGGTTTATTGTAATTACCACCACACAATAGCTTTTTATTAGACATTATTATTGTTGTTTAAGTAGGCATTATTAAGCAAGTATTATGGTTAAAAATGATATTTTAAAAAAATAATTTCTACTTAAAATAATTAAAAATTATGACTTCTACTTGTCTTAATCCACTTACCTCACCTAAATGACCACAGCTCTCTCATAATAAACTGTGATTATCTAAAGCCATTTGATAATTGTTTTGTGCTCTATTTTGATTAACTGTAGCTAGATCTTCTCTGTTTATCTAAGAATCTTAGCATTAAATTGTGTCTGAGGGTTCACCTTGTACCATATTCCTTGTACTTTATTAAGCTTATGCATCTTTCCACTGTGTGAATTAGCTAACCTCTCCTTGAACACTTTTAGTAGCAGAAAAGTTTATGAGGTAAACTTTCTTTAAGTAGACAACTCTAACGAATTTGGTCATTTTGTTTAACTAGTACACTATTTAGGTTTACTATAAGTGAGATAATGTGCTAAGAACTAAGACAATAAATAGAGAAATAAATCACAGTAGGCAACATTAGTAGTTCGTATTGCAGTATGGACAAAAGCATAAATGCAGATTAAAACTGATGAGTTTAGAAAAGCATTTAGATGAAGTATCAAGAGCTAACATTTCCTGAGTTATTCCTTTGTGCCAGACACTGTCTAAGAGTGGTAAGTGCTTAGGATGTAGATTGTCATCCTCTTTATATTACTCATGAGGAAATCAAAGATCAGCATGTCGAATGTTCTCTCAAAGCCATATAGAGAGTTAATGGTGGATCTGGAATTTAAACCAAAGTCTGTTTCTAACCAACACTTCTGCACTCCGGTATTTGCTAATCTTAAAGACAAAGGAGGATTAATAAAGTTAGAGATAGGATAAAAAAATTTATATTGAGAAACTAAAAAAGGCAAAAGCTGACAAAAGGAAACTTTCTATCAAGAACAATAAAAGTGATTTAGTTTCGAGAAAGATGACTGTGAGGGAATAAAGTAGCAAATCTACAACAGTCAGATTATAGAAAACCTGAGATGCCATCCTAAGGTATTTGTTAATTATTGAAGTGTTACTGAAATTGTTAAGCATAAAAAAATTATAATCAGTGTACAATTCATGGATATTAATTTTGGAAGAGTTCTTAAAAATGTTGGATGAAGACAGAGATAGAGAAGCACATAATTTTAACGGTGACAAGGACAATGAAAGGGATTATGTTTTTACCATGAGCCATCATATGTCTCCCAATATTTTTTATATTCTTGATTATATTGCTGTCTTTTGGAGTGGCAGAAGATATGTTCTGTGATTTTTTTTCACAACCTTCTACGAAGTTACAAGAAAAACGCATACATTTTAATATATTCAAGTCACAAAATACCAAAACTGTCAAATGCCCTACTTGCTAAATATTCTGTTCTGAAAATCTAGCATATAAATGTAGTTCCAGGTCCCTTTAAAATATACAAGTACAATTTACAGCAATAGCACTTAGACAGCAACTATATATTAGATTTATTAATGTTTTCAGGATTTATATAAATATATTAGAAATATTTCCTTAATACATAATGCACAGTAATGTGTGTTTGCATTTGATTAAGTGATTTATAAGAGAGATATATGGAGTGTTACTGGTCTGACAACCAAAGTACAGAAAAAAAATTTATGAGGTCCAGTACTCTAATGAAATATATAGGAATTGATTATACCAATTATTAAAGAACTTATAATAAGATAAATATAAACATTTATCCTCAGACTGTGTTCTGAAATTATTTATCCATAAGCAACAAATCAACAACAGCATAAATGGTACTTATATTTTCACTTCCTTTATGTATATATATTTATATATCTTATGAAAACTAGATACTAAGGTAATTCCATTTTGAAACAGTTGATCCATGTAAAATATATTCAGGATTAATGTCAAAATTTCTAAGAATGTGCACACTATATGAACAATCAATTTCAATTTATTCTACATATAGATTAATGAATATATGCCAAAATATGCTACAAGAATGTTTCATACTCTTGCTTATAATAAAGAAAATTTGAGGATTCATTAAATAAATAACACCTTGATGATTTAGAAATTATTTTTCTAAATGTACATTTAATAAATGGAAAGATATTTTAAATAATTTAAGTGAAAAATACAGGCTGTAAAATAATAAATTAAGAATGATAAAATTATATATATGTATAATACATATAATATGTTACTACAAGTTTTCAATGGATGTCAGTTTCCTAGATTTTTTTTATGCTTATATTCATCTAGCAAATTTTCTGCATTGGGACATATCTTGGAAAGGACATCTTTTAATAATTTTTATATGAGCTTTGGTGAATCCTCCTTCTGTTCTCCATACTTTGAGGCTATTCTTTTCACTGCAGTTTTCTTTGATCATATTTTTGAAAAAGTCTTTCATCTTAAAATTTCTGTTTCCACAGGATCACAAATACTTCTCAGCTCAAATGTTTGTTTTCTTCACATGTACTAGCTTCTCACTGGTTATTTCCACTCATTCTTAAGTAAACTGTAAGAAATAAATTTTACCTCCAAACTAGTCATTCAAGTCTGCATTTTTTACTCATCTTTATAATATTTACATTCTATTGTGATGTTTTCAGTTTCTTTTCAGTCATTCATTCAACACATAATTTTATAGTGACTTTTTTTTTATTTCAATGTATATACTCTTCATGGTATCGGTTTCTCTCTCAGTGTGGGTTTCCTACACATTATTGTTGATGATAATAGATTTCTGAACAATTACATGTCTTTATAAATAATCTTCAGAGGGCTACGTGATCCTACTGTAAGTCTTCAAGACTATATTTCATTATTGGGTGTTCAGTATAGTTTGCTGATTTCTTGGCTTATTAACAGAAAATGTATGTGTATTCCACTTGGTCTGAGTTGTTATTCAGTTGAGTCTTGATCAAGTTTCCTTACAGACACAGCTTATAAGTACATTGAAATGCTTTAAAATCTTTATAAAAAAACATATAAAAATTTAAAAACTTAGAATGCAAACCGAAACTATAAATGAGAGTCAACTGATTAATAACATTTAGAAAACATTTCTACTGATGACAACTATGCTGGATGAATTTAAAAATCAACAAGCAACCAAAAAAAAGTTAATCAGATAAGCATACAATGATAACAGAAAATGGCATTTCTGTTTAGTGAATTTTGATCTGTAGTATCTAGTGAGAGTTCTTAGACCATGATTATCCTAATCATATAATATAGCTGTTAAGAGCATGGCTTTTGAAATCAGAGCTTGAATCCCAGTTTTAGCATTTTCTAGCTATTTGGACTTGGACAAGTCACCTTTGATGACTCAATCTCCTTATTTAAAAATGAGAATAATAATAACACCTACTTTATTGGTCGATGTGAGGGTTAACTGAGTTAATGTACATAAACTGCTTAAAATAATGCTTGCCACATAGGACTTTTACCAAAGTGTTGGATACTATTTTTATTTCTTTCCTCACCCTCGCTATCATTCCTTGATTCTTTGAAATTCTAATAAGAGAAAGGATAAGTAAAAAAAGATAGTCTCAAGTAAACAATACCAATTTGTTTGGACTCTTCTGACTTCTGTCTCAACCTATAGCATAATAATCATTTATACCAAGTCTTTGGAGAATTGACTTTCTCCCAGGCCATCTCACTCAACCCTCTTTCATTCATTGCCCTATGTCTTTTCTAGGTGCATTTTGTGATATCTGTGAGGTTGGTGATGGTGGTGCAAAGACAAAAGACTCTGGGTCACTTGAAGATAGAATACACACTACTGCAATTTATTCATTTATTATATTAATTTCTCTTTTTTAATTTTTTTAGCCAAAGACCAGAGATGGAGAAGAAGTAGATCCACTTCTTATCATCTTTCAGTAAACAGAAATGCCATTTCTTTTTATCATTGTGTGCTTATCCGATTGACATTTTTTTGGTTGCTTATTGATTTTTAAAATTTATCTATCATACTTGTCATTACAATTGTTTTCTAAATGTTATTAATCAGTTGACTTTCATTTATAGTTTTGGTTTGCATTCTGAGTTTTTAAATTTTTATATTTTTTATAGAGATTTTATTGGTAATTTGGAAGAGGCAGTAGCAAGTGTTGCTAGTTTAACTAAGGTTTCTTATAAGGGATAGTTTATTATGTAAGGATTTGGGATGCCAGGTTTTTGTTTCTTGTTTTTCTCTCTCCTAAAAAGCGAGAGTAATAGAAGGAAGTGTTAATGATTCTAGTACAAATCATTTAACACTTTCTAGGAGATAGCAATTCCTTATTAGCTTTCCTGATAAGAGGCCATTAATATATCCAGTATTAATTTCACAGTGAACTGGATGAAATTTAAATAGATAAAAGATAGATGATGATGATGATAGTTGATAGTTGATAGATAGATAGATAGATAGATAGATAGATAGATAGATAGATAGATAGATAAGAGAAAGAGATGTCCTTTCAGATGAACCTCAGTTGATGAAATGAGTGATTAAACGATTGAGATGGCTGAGCAGGGAGAAGAGAGGACTCCTGTGTTTCTAGTTTGAGCTATGGGGATTTAAGTTGCTATTTAATGGGGTAAAGGATCATAAAGAAGGCACAGATGTTTGGAAATTAATAATAAGTCAAATTATAGAAATATTAAATTTAGTATACCAATAGGGCGTCTCATGGAAATTGGCAGTAAGTTATTAGAAAGAAGAAGAGTATGACTATAAATTAACTCATAAAGTATTTAATAAATGTTTTGTGTTACATACAGCATAAGAGATACTGAACCAGAGATATAACAATAAGTAAGACTAGTCTACTCTCCTTCTCCTGCTCGACTTGCAATTTAGCAGCATGAGCCTGGACAAAATCCACATGCTGTCATTAATAAAAAGAATAATTTAGGTTTTATTCAATCTTTTTGTTTTGTCTCATTGTTGACTTTTGTTTTTTACTAAACCAACACAGAATATATAAGTATAAGAGGTCGTAAAAAGATATGTGAGAGAATGCGACCATCAATGCCTCCCTGTTCCTTACAGAGTGAGCCCAAAATTCTGTGTGTGAAATAAGGAGTAAGAAATTATCTAAACAGAGCAGCCTAGAGACTTATTGTCTCTCATACTACTTTAGGCTAAATGGACTTAACACTCAAGAGTCTATCTAAAGAAATTCTTGCTGTACCACAATTATACATCTGCAGTTCATTTCTTAACATATCAATGTTTCTTCTTGAGGTTTCCACAGAGCAGGTAGGAGGGTCCAATTACAGATAGGCGATAAGCAATTACATACTATGTAGTAAGGTATATGTTTCATATTCGACAGAATAGTACACATTAGAGTCTAGTACCTAGATCCCCAACCCAACATCAGTTGGTTGTAGTAACTTACAAGAATATCTCAAAGATCTGAAAAGTTATCATGGCTGTCTGTCTGTCTGTCTATCTATCTATCTATCTATCTATCTATCTATCTATCTATCATCTATCTATCATCTATCCTCTATCATCTATCTCATCTATCTATCTGGAAGACTTAGCTCTGCTTTAATGCCTTCTTTTTGATTGTCAAACCCATACGAATTATCCAGGATAATCTTCCTTCCATAAAGTTAGTTGATTAGGAGTTTTATTTATATCTGAGAAGCCCCTTCACAGCAATACCTAGATTAGTGTTGGATTAAATAATTGGAACCGTAGCCTTGGCAGGTTAACATAACAGAAAACCTATCATAGAAGGTTATCTGAAAATTACCATATTAATTCCACTCAGTTTTCATTGGGAAAATGTAATTTCATAGCCCTATGTTGTTGCAAAGGAGATTCAGAATGGTAGTTTCTAGATGTGTGGTTGTATACCCCGCTAAAACTTCCTCTTAGAATAATAAATACTGTAAATCTATAGTGATGGTTTGTTAGAGAGAGTGAGAAGTTCCAATCAAAACATCAGGATTTGTTAGTGCCTCTCTGTGAGAGAATTCACCTTTAGGAGGAGGGTAAAAAAGGAGAAAATACTGAAGATGTGATGGTAGAGATGGGGAGCAGGAAGAGAGAAGAGAAGCAAGATCATAAATATAAGGAGTTCTCCGTATGCCCATCTGAGATTTATTCCACTTGGACTCAAAGAGAACATAATGGAAGAATGATAAAAGGTTTAGCAATATGTTCTGACTTCTTCCTTGTAAATGGTTGCCTACTTGTAGATTGTTTTTATATTGGTACCCTCCAAACTTTAATGAGATACCAAGGAGCTTATATAAGGACACTTCATCTTCCCTGATGAATTATAACCTTTATAAAAATAAGAACTTTTTATTTCAACATTTAGCACAATTATAGGTACTATTTTATTAAATGTTGAATAAATTAATTACTCAAGAAATGGACAAAGTTATATGTTAGAATTACACAATGAAGCTCTTCATCCCTCTGATTACCTGTCTTAGGTAAACTAGACATTTCTTTCCTCCATGTGACTCCTCTGAGCATCTTCACAGGGTTCACCATAAGGTAGAAGATATTTGAGGCATTTAATGACATTTATTTCACATTTTCTCCTCCAATCACAAGGAGAAAAAAATCTTCTCTCCATATGAAAACAAAATATTGGAATAAATCTAGGCCCCTTTGTCCACATTTTTATTAGGTCCTCCTTAAATAAGAGTTTTTCATCTTATTAGGTGAAGTCCAACAATCATGAAGTCATATTTTAATAGTACAATGAAAAGTATTGTGTACCTATGAGTTCATTGTCTTCTCTTTCCTCAGTTAGTAGAGAAAAGATTTCCTCATCAAGATGGCCTATTCCAATATTTTAATAACTCTTTATCTTTCTGAATCCACACATGGTGAGTTTTCTTTCATTTCCTTTTCTCCTTTGTAGCAGGTATCCACTTCCTAGGGGCTAATTTCTAGTTTTTCTTCCATGAGTAAATGGACTTTAGTTTGGAGGAAAGAGATAGGAGAGATCTTACTTATAGTTCCAAGAATCTGTTCCACTTCCCAGAAAAACTTACCAGAGAAGGCTTTCAGTGGGAGAGGAAGGGACTGTCTGCTTGATGATAGGACATATCAATTGGTGTTCTTCAGACATACTTTAATTCATATATTTCCTATAAAGATATATTTTTGATTGTTTATGGAAACTCTAGAGTA
This sequence comes from Pteropus alecto, assembly GCF_000325575.1. NCBI lineage: Eukaryota > Metazoa > Chordata > Mammalia > Chiroptera > Pteropodidae > Pteropus > Pteropus alecto. The sequence continues at coordinate 49,691 of NW_006494614.1, forward strand.
GAAAGATAAATGATTGGATTAGGAAACTAACTTTCCATCCCTGACATCTATCAGCAAGATAAGTATAAAGGCCTTTGAAACAGTTTACAAACTGTCAGAGACGATCTTTATCAATTTTTTACTGTCTTCTTTGTTAAAATTTGATGTAGCCTATTGTCATATCAAATAACTCAGTTAAGAGTCTTGCAAAACTGAGGTTATATTTATTCTTATTGACACCAGTTAATTATTTAATTTGATTGGTAGCACAAGAGCCATGTGTTTCTATCAGAATATCCACTACAGTTGTCACACTACCATTTTTCATTTGTGTACTTATCGCTTTTATTCTTTTCTTTCTCCCATCCAACCTTTCTCTTGCTTTCTACAATCCTTCTCATTTCCTCCCTTTCCTGTGAATATTTATGTCTTCACTATGAACTCATGGGAAACCTAAGCCCTGTAGCTGACTCTTAAGAATAAAGCAGATGTGCATCTAAATTCAGCCCAAATGCTGACTGTACTTTCAACTAGATGATTTTGCATCTCATAAACAGCATCTCAAATAGTCTATTATTTGTTTTCCTTTTTATTAAAGCAACTTCTAGGCAATAAAGTGGCTATCTCTGTTCTCCCTGCACACTTCAGTGAGGCTACTTAGCACCAGGCGTCGGTTGGCGACACTTCAAGAGACCAGTAATGTGGTGGTGTATTGCTGGGGGATTATCAAGCCATGTCCACTGAGACTGGAGAAGTCTTCAGAAACATTGAATGGAGAAAATTAGACATGAACTAAGAACTCAGAAGATTGTGTTATTTAAGTGCCGTGAAATTACTTAGAAACTTAATTATGAAAAAGGATGAGATGATTTCTAGGGCAGGAGGTCAACTTTGCTTCTGATTTTTACTCTTATTAATATGGAAAAAACTCCTTTTATGCGAAATGAAATTTGTTAGGCATCTCCACTAAGTTTCTTATCATATATTTGCTAATTAAAAGCTTTTTCTAACCTTTAAATGATGAATTGCTAGTAAATATCTCTGTAATATTTACATACCCAGTATAATTTTTTTTTAGAGCAAAAGGCAGCCAGCATAGCATTATTTATTAAGAAGAGAAATCAAGCTCTTCAATAAAGTGCTGGGAATTTGTTCCTCTGGCATATTAGAAACAGATCTTTGAAAACATTCAATTAATAATATGTTGAGTTGTATCTGTGCCCTACCCACTAACCACAGGATGAAAACATACATTCTTTCAGTCTTTTTTCATTTTTAATGCCTAATCTCAAAATGAAAATTTTCCCCTACAGAGAACATCAAAAGATAAATTCCCTTAGTGGCATTTTATAATTAATTTTAATATCCATGAACTAAGCACATAAATCCTTCTAGTTGTAGCATATGCAAATGTATTTTGGCATAACTTTGAAGTAGCTATTACTGAATGCAGATTCCATCTCTGCTTGGGGTTGGGTGTAAAAACTTTTTTTTTTACAAAATAACAAAAGATGCTGAATGTTATTTTCTAGATGGTTTTGTCTTATTCAATAATTTTTCTTAGACAATGCTATAACTCAAGTTCTACAACTTATAGTCATGGGATGTGAGTCTAAGTATGAATAAAAGTTTTAAAGTAATTAAAGTCAATATCCTCAATTTAGAGAAGAAAACATAATAGAGAGGAAATCATGGACAAAATCCATTTCAAATAAGAAATTTTATCACACATTTAAATTAGATGTGTGATAAAATGAATTATACTAGGTGATGAAGAGCTTGAAATATTTTCTGCAGCTGTGTCCAAATTTTGGTAATCTCCCCCAATATTACTCAGGATTCTCCAAAGAAACAGAACCAATAGAATATATACATACAAATAAGAAATTTCATATATAATTATAATATATAATTATATATAATGTATATAAGAATATACATATTCTATATTATAATATATACACATAATAAATTATATTATATTTTTATATATTTTTGTATGTAATATGTATATTCTTATTATACATATTTTATGTATAGTGTATATATTGGCTTACACAATTATAGAAGCTGGTAAGTTCAACATGCAGAATGGGTTGGCAGGCAGGAGACACAGGGAAAACTGTTGCTCCAGTTGGAAGGTCATCATTCAGGAAGAGCCAACGTTGAAGATAAAGTCTAAGACTTCTTGTTCAATTCAAACCTTCAACTGATTAAATGTGGCCCATTCACATTCTGAAAGGTAACCTTTACCAATTAAAATGTTAATCTCATCCATGAAAACCCTTGCAGAAATACCCAGAATAATTTGACCAAGTATCTAGGTACCACATGGACTAATTAAGTAGGCACATAAAATAAACTATCATCCCTCTAAATCATTTAAGATGAAAATTCTTGTCTATATATAGCAAGTTAAAAATTGAGCAGATTTCATATCAAAATATCTATTGGAATAAAAAGAAATAGTCATATATTTAGATCTGATACCTTCTATAAAGTAAATTTAAAATAAAATACTTATCTAACTAAATTTAAGAGAAATCATCATTAATTTTAAACTTAAAATCTCATACCATATTCAATGTACAGTGGAGATCAAGAGTTTGGTATTAAGATAAAACAATGTTTTTCAAATGAGAAGTGAAGGGCAGTAAATATTACTGGAGACTTTTTAGGAAATCATGAAATCAAAACTTGGGTTACTGAGTTAATCTCATGGGGTACACATGGTGCACTTGGTTAATTTTATTCTAGGCAGAGAGCTTTAGGATGATAAGAGAACTTAGATAAGAGAACTGCTATTGATCATCTTTGAGGAAAACACATAAAAGTAGAGGAAGAAAATATTCTTGAATTTCGGAAAAAAAACAGCTTAGCATCTAAAATTTCCAAAATTCTAGAATATATTATTGGATAGGTGAATTGTTACATAGTAATTGAATTCCCTCTCTTTTAAATAAAATAATAAATTGTTATATCGATATAATGATATTGATAAGTAAATTTCTATAAAGGATATGGCAATAGTGTTTTACACAACTTGAAATAGGCTGAACAAACATTTGGATGATTCTGTGTCACCTAAGGGTAATATTTGGTGGAATTTCCACATCTCTATTTTGTTTAGTGTTTTTTTAAATGATAAGGATATAGTTATATGGGAATGTCCAGTATAGAGGTTGTTTCCAAAAGGGTGGAAAAATTATTTAATAAGGTGTGATTTAAAAAACAATGAACAAAGATCAAGTGTTTGCCGAAAATGCTGTGACCTGGGAGCATTATCAGGGTGAACAGACTGCTCTAGCTCCTGAGTTCACTGCTACTCAGCCTGAAATCGTAGACTGGTCTGAAGGCATGTAGCTTCCTCAGCAACTCTCCACTGAAGTGCAGCACTCAGCCTGCCACTGAGTATGGGTCTGCGCTTCCCACTGCTCAGGCCACTGAATGTTTAGGAACAATCGCTGAGTGGCCTTAAGAAGGTTTCCCACACTCTTAAACAAAATGGAAATAAGTTTGATGGAAAATAAAAAATTGCTTAAAAAAAAATAATGAACAGAAGATTTCAAAAGTACAGCTGCACTTTTTGTTTGTTTGTTATGGAGCAAAACTAGGGAGATTTCACAGTTATAATTGTGTTCTTACATTTTGGTTTTAAAAAGAAATATTTCTTCCACAGATCCAGGCTGAGAATGTGTGGAAAAGAATCTAATAAGAGACTTCCAATTCTGGCTGTATGACATACTACAAACCCTGAAAAATCTTATCACTAAAAAGCAACTAAAATTATGGCTAAATATTTTAAAACATATTCAATGTAAAGATTATAAGGCAAGAGATTAATTCTCTTAGAAGCCAGGCTCATTATTGAGATATAGCTGACATTCAGGAAACTTCACTTATTTAAAGTATATGATTTGATAAATCTTAACAAAATATATAAACTTACCACACCCAAGATAATAAATTTATCTCCCCAAAAGTTTCCCTGTGACCTTTTTGTAATCCCTTACACCTCTTTTCATATCCTCCTTCTCACGCAACCACTGACTGATATGCTTCCTGCCATAGATTAGTTTGCATTTTCTAGAAATTTATATGTACTAAAACATAAAGTAAGTACTTTTTTATTGTCTGACATCTTTCAATTAGAGTAATTATTTTAAGATTCATTCATATTAAAGTATAAGAAGGCAGTATTTATGATCAATAGTGAAAAAAGTATTTAAAAATGCTATAACACTTACTTATTAAAAGTGTTTTCCAAGTAAAATAAAAGAAAAAGGGAAAAATTTTAACTTATCTTACATATACTTATAATTCCAGATAAGTATTGAGCTAAAATGTGAAATGCAAATGTTAAAAATCTTCAAAACAATGTAGGAACTATATTCATGATTCTGAGAGAAGAAAACATTTTCATTTTGTTTGTTTTATAAATAAGTTAGGCAAACTATCATAGGAAAGTGATAAATTAAATCACTATATATATATATATAGATAGATATAGATAGATATATATATATATAATTCTGTTATCTTAGGACACTATAAGGAAAGTAAAAAGACAAGCCCCCAACAAGGAGGCAATATTTTAGTAGATGTAATAGGAAAGTATTATTGTAGAGAATATATACAAATGTTTGCAAATAAATATGATTAAAAAACACTCAATATCAAACTTAAGAAACAATGTGAAAAGACATTTTACTCAAGGGAAAACACAAATGAACAATAAACATAAGAAATAATGATCAACATCAGGAAATGCATATTAAAGCTAGAATGAGAAAATATTTTATAGTTATCAAATTTGAAAAATTTTAAATGCATTGAAATTGTAGAGAATAACTAACTAACTATTGAATGTATAACTGTACACTTTGGAAAAGCGCAGCATGTCCATGAAACTGGCATGTCTTCTAGAACGTTTTCAGAGATTTCTGTTTTTCCACCAATCTTTTATTTATATGCAATGTCTGAATTCCCTAAATCCTATCCACATAGGCAGATCCTGAAGAAAATGAAAGAACATGCAAAATTCTTGAACTAAAGAAGAAAAGATTGTAACTTTCAATAAGACTATTGAAATGAATGATATTTTTATATTACTCTGTATCTTGAGTTTAAAATATTTCACGAAATTTAGATTTTCTAGTTCATTGTTTTAATAAATAAAATATGTACTTTCTAATGCTTTCTTCTCTGCGAAATTTTCATCTTTCTCACAAACACTAATGACATGCCTGCATGAAAAAGAGTGAGCACTTCAAAGGAACTGTGGTGTACACAGCATGGTAGGAGGTACATGAGATTCAGCTACTTGAAAGACATGGTTTGTCTTTCATGTTAGTGGAAAACAAATAATTTTAACACACCTCATAGTAATGCCAATACGATTTTTTGATTATTTTTTAAAAGCATCAAACTCTCAATTATCCTTCTTTACAAATATCAAGTCTAATTCTTAACTCCTTGTGGTGGTCCTTCGATTAAGACACGAAACAAATCTGCTTTTCATTATCTTCTTCAGGCATCATATTTACCAATGAATTCATCTGGGAGTTAAAAAATATCACCATTGAACTGTTCATACAATTGACATAGAAACTGAATATAGTATAACAGAAGGCGTTAGAACTTCCTTTTTCAGGAAAACTTTTAAATTATCCTTGTCCCTTTAAATGGTAGTGTTGTTGCATGTTTATATTATTTTTTAGTAAATATTAAAGTAAATATTGCCAGTAACAAGAGACATAAAGAATTGCCAATTTACCCTCAAGAAAGTTTGTTCCAGTGTAAACTCCCTCCAGTGCTGTCAGAACAGAAGTGTGCCACTCTTCTCAAATTATAATAAATCTGCTCATTATCATGTTAAAAATCATTTCCTAATTTGATAGGTAGTACATCAGACCATAAAATATTTGTAATTTTATATATTTTTTATTACTAGTAAGGGTGTTAGCTATTTTTTTCACATATTTATTGGTCATGTATTATTTTTCCCTGAACAGACATGTCTTCACCTATCCTTAAAACACTTGCTTTTAATTTAACACCTGTAGCTTCAGACAATTCTCCATGGATTGCTCAAACACTTTCCTCTTTGTTTCTCCAAAAATATAATTTATAAAGAAAATTTTTTGGCTTTCTTGGTAGGATCCATGTTAATATATTTGAAATAATAAAGTGTTTTTAATTTTTGTATTATTAAATAAACAACTGCTCATTGTGGTAATTATCAATAGACAAAGACTCATATTTTTTTAAAATATATATTCACTGGTGGGTATCATTCAAAAGATTAAATATATAATGGACCTTTATAAAAAGAATTACTATATAATTTTAATGATGCTAAAATTCAATATCATAAGGTTTTCCCAAATTTTATCTGTAACAGTAAATCTTTATTTTATTCAGTATAAATTATTTTTCTTCGTTTTAAATTTTTGTTAATATATCACGATAATTGTTATATTTTATATTTAAATAATTCACCATCTTTACATAATCACTCCTATCACAGTCTTTTTCTGTGTTTCTCTTTTCCAATTCAGGTATGCTTACAGTTAAAATAAAAATTGAGACAAAATATAATTTTTTGACCTCACTGAGATTTAGTACATCTAGATGATTATAATCTAACAGATAATAAATCAAAATAATTGGATATTCTATTCCTATGCTTGTTAAGCCCATTAAAAGTAAATTTTGTAGTGAGTTTTAAATAAAATTATATATTCTCCATCTCAAAGAGTATCTTCTGTTTTATGGAATACTTCTATCATTCAAAAAAACAACATTTTTTTAAACGATCAAAGATTCCCCCTATTTATATTATGCCAAAAAAATTACAAATGTTTTCATTACATATATACATATTTCAGTTTATATATATGTATTATATATATAATAACTGTGCTTATAGATTTTCACCATAAATTACTTAAAACATTTATGTAAATAAATTGATCACTTTTTAAGAAAAGAGAAGTGTATTAGTGTTCTGTTGCTGCTGTAACAAAGTACTGCAAATTTAATGGATGAAAACAACATAAATATATTATCTTAATAGTTCTGGAGGTCTGAAGTTCAAATATTATGGGGCTAAAATCAAGAGGTTTGCAGAGCTGTTTTCTTCTAGATATTCCAGGAGAGAATCTGTTTCTTTCTTAGTCCATTTCCTAGAGGCTGCTGGCTTTTCACGGTTTATGGTCACATCGCTCTAGTATTTGCTTCTTTGGTCACATCACCTTCTCCTTTCCTTGACCTCTTGCCTTCCTTTTATAAGGAACCACATGACTACATTGGACACACCTAAATAATCCAGCATAATATCCCCATATCAAAATCCTTAACCTAATCACAGATGTATAACCCCTTTTACTATATAAGGTAATATATTCTGGGGATTAGGACATGGACAACTTTGAGGGGCTTTATTCTGCCTCTTCAAGAAGCATCTGTTTATCTTTTAAAATGAGGAAATATGATTTAAAATTGCTATCTAGAAGTCAATAAAGCTTTACCGTCTCTTTGAAAGAGGAGTCTAATTTTCCCACAATAATCCCATATGAACTGCACATTGCTTCAGGTAGCACTCTGTAATATAATTAATTTTTACCCACAAGCACAACTGTCAAAGTACTGTTAGCATCCTGAGAAGAATGTGGTAGATTTGTAATTTATCTATTTTATTCCACATTTTTTCTTACTAAATATGCATTATTCTGTCATATATCCAAATATACAGAAAAATAAGTATAAAAAGTTTCAGTAAGCAAAGGAAGGAAATTCATCCTCAGCTCATAGTATACACTGATTTTCAGCTTGAAGACTATCTTTACTACCAGAAGAACTGTAAAGTGTACTTTAAAAAGAAAGTTTATGGTCTATAGAATTCATAAAATATGAGGAAAATATCTTAATATAGAACCCAGAGATTGTCTACTTTCATGGATTTTCTGGGTCTGTGCTTATCACTCTACTTGGCTTTGGAAGAAAATTATCAGCAAGGTTCTTAAGAAGCAGGCAATATTTCAAATAAGTAAATAAATGTTTATATGAAAATACCCTCAGACCAACTTGGTAGTTTCCTGTCCTGCTATTTAATACTCTACTTGGCATTTTTCTCAGCTTCTGCTCTGAACTTAGAAAATAAATACAATTAATTACATTTCACAGAGTTCATTTTAATTCAATGTCATGTATATTTTTGGAATTCATTGTTAACATTTGTTCTGTCTTTTAATATTACCGTTTATAGGTGAAGAAGTAAATATACTAAAATCAGTAACAATATTTTATTCTCTTAGAACTACTTAAGTTGGCAATGCAAATAAATTTTGAAAAGTGAAGTTTTTTTAATTCAGAAAAGGTTGAGAATTTTAAAGCATACGTTTTTTAAACAATAGCAGATCAGAAATGTTTAAATTAAAATTACACACTCAAATGCTTACACATAATCATATATTTACTTGACCATATTCAAAAATTATTTATCAATTAAATAATTAATTATAGTAACTACTGTTTTCATCCTATTCTGGAAATATTAATTAATCACCTACTGGGCATAGAACAATAAACAAGAAATCAAATCCTTGCCTACAGTACTGGGATGGAGCAAGCTAGCATGGCTAGTGAGGGCTGATTGTCTCAGCTTTTGTGGCAACACGTTGATACTTAAATAAGCCATGATGGAAGTATTGACAGCTCAGAGTATCATCATATGAATTCAGGTATATCAGGTAGATGTGAGTGGAGATGGGAGAATATGAAGATTGCTTTTTTTGTTTTTTTAGAGAGGTAGGAAATAAAGTCATGAATTGAGAGTGAAGGTAGAAAAGAGTTGCAGATTGTTTGAGATTAGAACAGTTGGAACCAAATATATGGGAGAGAATTATTGTCAAAGAACCTTAAGAATTTTTCTCTGTTATAGATGGCACACTTGAAGTAAGATAATTCAAAGAGAATTAATAAACAATGATTTATTTACAAAGATGTAGGTGTAGGGGAACCATGACAGATAATAGCCCTGACTTATAGGTTAGTGCTATAAGTCAGGGCTATTATCTGTCAGGTATTCACTACTAGTCGGAAAGGAAAGAAAAATTTACTAGAAATGGAAAGAGAAAGGAAGGAGTTCTGCATACTGCACTGCCTTGAATGTATTAACGACACTTCCTGTGTTCCTCATTGACCAAATCCAAACAGAAGTTAAAAGGTGCAAGGGGCACTGTTGGTAGAGTGCATAGTCTTCTAAAGTAGGGTTTAGAAAGTTAGAGTGGAAAGTTAGGATTATAAAAAAATATCTTTTAAAGCCCTATTGAGGTTAGGAATCATAATTTTAAAGCTAGAAAAATCAATATAGTTATTTTCTTCAGTCATGTTTATATTTAAGAACTAAGTAGCAAAAATGTTGGATTTCAGTGGGACCGCAAACTATGACAAAATGAGAAGACCAAAAGAATTGTGTGTGCAGGGTAATGATTAAAGTTTAAGAATGATCATAGGAAAATATCCTTATTATTATGGTTGTTACCTTTAAAAAAATCTCTTAAAGAGAGAAAAGACATAAGAAAGTGAAAAAGAGTACACAGTAGTTTACAGGTCTTAGTATAATTGAAAGATTGTTAGAACTGAAGTACTAATGGGGTTAAAGGTTCAAAGATAGGAGAAAGTGTTTGGAGAATGGGATACTTAAAACTGAGATTATGGAGACATTGCCATTTAAGAAATGACTAGGTCTAGGAAATGACCATATTTTAAGTGGATGATGAGGTGAAAGACAAGTCATTAGAAGAGAGAAAGCCTAGGAAATGTAAGTCAAAGACATTGGAAGAATCAAAGGCACCATAATGAGTGTCATATTAGATAAAGTGACAGTGAGCCAATGTATTAATCAGAGTTCTCCAGAGAAACATAGCCAATAGTAGATAGATGATGATGATAGATGATATAGATTAGACATAGACATAGGTATAGATGGTGTAGATATAGATGGTGTCGATATAAATACAAAGAGAGAGGAGAGAGAGAGGAAGAGACAGAGACAGAGAGAGAGACAGACAGACAGAGAGAGAGAGAGAGAGATTAGAAAGTCTAGGATGGAAATTTGGGATCTTCCATGTTTAAAGAGCATGAAAAATACAGAACAAGTGGTAAAAGAGGTTACTATCCTAGTAAAACATGAAGAATGTGTCATGAGCCAAGATGGATAAAAGTTTCAGGGAAGGTAGCTCAACAATTATCAAGTGCATAGCCTAGTGAAATAAATCAAGTTTATAAAATACAGTATATAGTACAAAAACAACAAAAAAAAGATTATTCCTTCATCTAATCAAGCCGAATCAATTTAAGATGATTTAAATAAATTTAAAAGAAAACTGGACAGATTTTAAACTCTTTGCCATTTTAAACTATTGCTTCTATAACAATTTCAACTCTCAGAGCACATTATATATATTCTTTATAACTAAAATTTCTAAAGAATGAAGAAAGTAATCTCACGAAAGTAGAAGACTGAAAAAGAGGGGCAGTAGGTAAGGGATCTGAAACAGGACACTAATCTGGATGCTGAGTAACCCTGTGTTCATATTACTAAGTGAAAGTGGCCAATCTGAAAAGGTTACTGTATGATTCCAGTTATATGACATTTTGGGAAAGGTAAAACATGGAAGTAATAATAAAAAAAAAAATCAATAATTTTGGTAGGAGTAGGAGAGAGATGACTAGGCGGAATACAGAGGACTTCTAGGCCAGTAAAAATACCCTGTATGATATTATAATGATGGATATATGTCATTGTACATTTATCCAAAATATAGAATGTACAACTCTAAAAGTGAACCTTAAGGTAAACTATGCACTTTGGGGTGATTATGATGTGTCAATGTAGATTCACCTTTGGTAAAAAATGTGCTACTCTGGTAAATGATAATAATGGAGAGTCCATTTTATGTGAGTGGGCAGGGGCTATATGAAAAGTCTTTGTACTTCTTGATATTACTGTAAACTTAAAACTGTTCTAAAAAATACAGCCTGAAACACAAACAAATATCTGAATGCTGAACCTCCAGAACTGTGAGAAGTAAAAGTTGTTTACAAGCCAAAAAAAAAAAAAAGCTAGGTGCCTTGGTAGAGGAGCAAGTGAGTATGGTATGGTTTAGATCTAGAAGCAGGAGCAAGAATTAAGCAGATTAGCTAGTTGATTAGCTAGTTCGCAACATGCTTTTAATTATATTATCCTTTTCAATTTAATTATCTGAACATTCCTAAAACCTAGGTAACTCACTCTTGACTCATTCACATAACACAATGAGTGACAAATTTGTCAACATGAGGTCACATGGAAGATACAGTGGAGGATGAAGTCTATCCTCTTTGATTTTTTTTTAAGGAACAAACTGATATATTGAGAAATGAGAAGACAAAAGTTTCTTCAACAATTTAAAACACTGTATCCACTCATAAGAGCTTTTATTCATCATCATTTTACATTGTACTATATATTTTTGAGCCTATTTATTTCTGGATGAAGAACAGAGATGTACAGATTTTCACATTACAAACATGCATTTTCAATTTACCAATCACTTTCCAATTTTATCTTCAAGGCCATGCTGTGAGATGATTTGAAAATTGACAGAGAAAATTGCCTTAGGGAGTCTAAGAAAAGCTGAAGAATTAGAATTTGTTGTGATTATGGTTTATTGAGAATGGTTTAATGGATAATACACAATGATACAGTCATGGTCTGAGGAATTTTAACATTTAGTTTTATGTCTGTAAATTTAGGATTATGACACCAGAGATTATACACAATTTTGCAGAAATATCAACATGTTATTTTTAAATATACATACCCTGTGGTTTGAGAGAAAAAGAGGTAACCCAAGAGATCCCTGTGTCTACTTTACCATTTTAAAGCTTTAAGAGAAGCATAACTGAATTGTTTCTACTTTTTATTAAAGGGCAGAAAAAGAATTCCTTCAGGATTACAGTGAAACTTTCTCAAAATCTGGATACTATTCTTCATTCTCAAATTTTTCTTTATAGAAGAAAGTGTCAGAAATAAACTGAAACTAATAAATTAATACCAACATAACTAGCTAAATGTTTAAAATTCAAAGTTTTATTGGCTCTTTTAAATGCAATGATAAAATTAATTTTGGAAAAAAATATTTGATTTTTTTGTTGTTGTTTTTCTGTCACTTAAAGGACCGATGTTAGTACTAAATATATCTCTCTTTGATCCTGGCTATGCAATTTCTATTTTTTGTTTTGTAGTTCACTAATTCGTTCCCCTGTTGAGTCCATCCATTGAGCTCTCATTCAGTTGGTGGTTTTTGTTTTTTTTTTAGTTGTAAAAATTTGTTTCTCTTTATATGATCTATTTCTTGCTGAGGCTTTTTTTTTTTTTTTCATTTGTTTCGAGCATGGTCATAATTGCTGTTAAAACATTTTTATCATGGCTGATTTATTTATTTTTTGTTTATTAGACAATTCTGACATCTGTCATCTCAGTGTTGGCATCTAATGATTGTCTTTTTTATTCTTTTTGAGTTCTTTCCATTTCTTGATATAACATGATTTTTATCTGAAACGTGGACATTTTCGTATTATGTTATGAGACTCTAGATCTTATTTAACTCCTTAGTTTTAACTGGATTTTTCTGATACCATGTCAGAAGGAGAGGGAGGTCTACCTTCTCAAAAATCTTTAGGGAGACAGAAATCATCCGTCTTCTGTATCTCGCATGTGAGCACACATTGGCACATGGTGGCCACTCAGTAAATGTGTTATGTGAAGGAGTAAGTAGTGAGCAGCATTCGATGTGTTAGGAGTGTTCAGATGATTAAATTGAAATGTCAAATGAATGTCGAAGTCCACTTTCCTCAGTTGGCCTCTAGTGTCCCTTTCTGGTTAGGGGCTGGGTGGTACTTTTTGTAACTGCTAGAACGAGATAAGAGATCCCATTCCTCGCAGAGTCTCCGCTGACGTGGTGAAATGTCCTCCTTACAAGTGAATAATGGTCAAAGTTCTGACTCTCTGCTAGGCTTCTAATACCATCTCAGTGAGAAAAAAGAGGAGACATCTTACTGCTCTCAGGTAGAAGTGTAAGTCCAGACTCCTCATATAGACTCCACTGTTGAGGAGAAGGTGGGCTCATTATCCACTGGCAGGAAAGTCTCAGCTCCTTCTTTAGCCTTCTGTAACACTACCTTATACAGCCTTTCAAAATTGGAAGTCTAAACTCTTCACTCAGCCTTCGGTGGCACCATGGAGCCACGGATTTCTCCTAAGGTGTTTGCTTGAAGCACAGAGGTAGTTGTCTAAAAGTTTTCTGTTTTGTTGGTCTGAGCCTTTCCTAGTCCTTTGTCAAGAAAGAACAAGCTTTAGTGTGGACTTTTTTATTTTTTTCAGTGTCCATTGATGTTTCTGGGATGTTAGATCTTCAGCTCGAACTGTGGAAATTTGAAACCAAGAGAAAACCCAGGAAACTCATTATTTTGTTATTTCTTGTGTCTCAAGATCCCAAGGCAGTATGCCTTCTCCTCTCCAATGTTTGAAATCTTTTAAAATTTGTTTTATAATAATATCCAGGGATTTTACTTTATTAGGGGTAGGAAGAGGGGAAAATACATCTTTCTTTTTTGATTTATTTTTTTTATAGTTTGGATGTAGTGTTATTAGTTCAAAAAGTATATTTTAATCTGCTTGCGTTTTGTTCTATGTTGTCAATTCTTATGATTCTTCTTTTGTCTGTATATAAAATGACAGAAAATATTTATTGCTGTGAAATTGTTAAATCTTCACCAAAAAAAGAAATGCTTGTTTGACCCACATTAAGGTGATCATTTGGAGATAAAGTATTTGACCATTGAACAGTGAAGCATTGGCCTATGCTTATTATGAATACATTTTCAGGCAACACCATGAGAAATAAACTAAAAATGTTAAATTTTTGTTTCTCTAATATTAGGAAAATAAGTTAATTGCTCATATAATAAGAGTTTGCTTTTAACAGATTTGTAAAAGCCTATAATAGGACATAAAAATAAAATAAGATTATTTCTATGATATAAAGCAAAAATGATTTTCACATTTCTAATAAAATAATAATTAAATTATTTATACAAGCCCTTAATGAAGAACCCCAAACATTTTCAGGGAGAAATTTATTAGCAGTGTGTGAGTTTGGGAAAATATGTTCAAAGGCAGTTAGCCTAGGTAATAGATTCTCAAGCCTAATGTAAATTATGTTTTTGCAAAAAAACCCCACAAAGCTGTTTGCCTACACTCACAAACAGAAAGGTGTGGTTATACGGAAACACTTCAAATGTTTGCCCAAATTTAATAGTCTCATATAAGCCAAACTGCATCTGGGTTAGTCTATCACTTACATATCTTATATATTAGAAATAACTTTTCAGTAAAGTTTTTCTGAAGTCAGATTACAAAATAATCTTGATGCATATTCAGGATAAAACACTGTTTCTTAGTAACCTGAAAGTGTCAAGGCAAAAATAGTCATGAAAAGAGGTTAAAGCTCTTTAGTTTTATTCTAAATACAAAATATAAGCATGCATTCAAGAACTTGGAATCAGACAAAAGTGGTTTTCATGATGATTCTGTCATTGACTCATGACAGCAATTCTGAGTCCTCTTTTCATTTGTAAAATAGTTTTTACTGTGTATGTCTTGTGAATTGTATCAGTTGTGTTCTGTGGGTTTCAAAGATCCAGTGGGAGGACCAAATAAACTCATTTATTTTGTTCATTCAACAAATAAATATTATTTACTCCTTACATAATAGGCAACTTACATAATTTAAGCACAATCTAAGCTCTTATGGTGATCTCAAATGTTAGAGACAATAACGTAAAAAGATCAGTAAGCCTTTTTAAGAGGATGGCACCTCTATCTAGGGGTAATTAAATAGAGGAAATGAATTTTTGTATAAGAGATTTGGGGATGATGATGCTGATAATGATGGCCCAGTATAAGCAGGAGTGGAAAGGAAGAAATGGACTTTGGGAAAAATTATAATAAACATAATCAAAAGAAGTTGAATGATAGAATAAAATAAATTCATTAAATTCTATAAAAATCTATATAAAAATGAAACTTTTATTTCCAGCAATATGAAAGAAAAGAGATACACTGCTTTAGAATGGTTTCCCTGGAAAACACAGTCTGAGAAAGAGCTAAATTTTATTTTGCGGGGTGGTGGTGGGGTATGGAATCCTAGGCAAGAAAGACAATAATGAGAGCAAAGTGGTTGAAGGGAAAGCAAACACAATGTGATAAATTACTGATCTGGCCCCTGTTCTCAGGAACAAATTGCTGGTTGCTCAGTCACATGGCATGTGTGGAAACACTGCATCACAGAACACCCTGGTAGTGGGAAGGAAAAGAGGTTTACATTTTCTTTCCCATCTTCGGCTTCTCATAATACAAAGCTTTCTCCATGGTGCATTAACTCTGAAACACTTCTAAGAAGTGTTACCTGGATCACTCAGTCAGCTGCTGGAGACTTTCAGGTTCCATATCTATAATAAAATACATGTAAGCCCAGAAGTGATGGGAGAAGTCAGAGTTTTCATGAAGCCTGCTTTTTGGGCTTCTTCCACAGCTGGCATGATGGGCCTCTGAGAAAACCCCTAGGCTTCTGAGATGTAGCAAATGGGCTCTCATGTGTGTGCCTGGACAAAACCTGGGTAACAGTAACAACTAAAGAAAGTACCAGAGCCACTTATCCTATTCATTTCTCATACCACAGCATGAGCAGAAAAAGAGTGGAGAAAATGCAATCCTTTCATGTGGTAGCCAATTATAGTCTCCTAAAAAAGAATCTAACTATAAATCAAACAACTACACCCACTTTTGAATCTGTTTTTGTTTTTAGCACCCTGACTTTAAATTTCAATGTTCCTTAAAGAATTTTGACCAGAATTGACCTTAATTCTGTTTCCCTTATTCATGCCTACTCCTTCTTCCCCTCTCTTCTACTACCCTCCTTTCCTCTTCTGTTCTCTCCCTTCCTCTCCTTTTTTTCCTTCTCTTTCTCCCTATCTACATCTTTCTCTCTTCTCTCTCATCCTCTTATAGCTCTCTCCCTCTATCTTCCCTTCTTCCTTCCTCTTTTCCTTTCTTCTTTCATATTCCTAATAGAAAACCAAGTAAGTCAAATTAAGGATCACTGTTAAATTGAATGTTAGTCAATTAGTTAAGAAGAATCCCTTCTCTTTCAACAATTTATTACATTTATTTAGATATTTCCTTTTGATTGGGTTTTTAATTCCTAGAATTCAATGAATTGGATATATTCAGCATAATTTCTCACCATTTGATTTGGCATTTACACTTAAAGTTTAATTACTTGGAGAAGATAATTTTCTCTAATCTCAAACAGTGAGGAAAGGTAAACGTCTAGTTACATAGGGGAAAGGAGTTGGGAAATGCATGAAAGAGTTTATTTGTCTGTGTATGTATGTGTGCGTGTGTGTGGGGGAAGGCATTTGTTTTTCTTTTTCTTTTTTTAAAATTAAGTTTATTGAGGTAACGTTAGTTAATATAATTATATAATTTTCAGGTGTACATTATCATTTGACATCTGTATATTCTATTGTATGTTTACCATCTAAAGTCCAGTTTCCTTCAGCTACCATATATTTGACCCCCTTTATCCACTTCATTCTCCCCCTATCCCTTATTTGACCCCCCTTACCCTGTCCACCTCCCCATTCCTCCCCCACCCTACTAGTAACCACTAGTCTATAGTCCATGTCCAAGAGTCTCTGTTTGATTGTCCTGCTCATTTGTTGCTTTTAGGTTTATATCCCACATATAAGTGATATCATGTGATTTTCAACTTTTTCTGTCTGGCTTATTTCACTTAGCATAATTATCTAGGGTATCTGTTTTTCATTTCCAAAGTGTAGTAAAGTAAAATAGTAATGGTGCAAGCAGAGGTAAACCAGAAGGTAATCAGTTTAGAAACTGATTAATTTGAATGTCATGAAAAAGAAAGAAAAAATATCTCTTACAACAACAGGTATTTTGAATCGACGGGAGTAAGAATAACAAACTAGACAGCAGTGTTGAACCTAGAAAATCACACATAGAAAAAGATTAACACTCTCCTTATTAGGAAAAGAATTTATATCTTTGTGAAAGATATCCATATAACTTCAAAAGGAGATCATAGTTTGTGTATTTATTCATGATGCAATATCAGTTATCTCAAGGACACAGAGAATTTAAGTCCTTAACACTATGGTTATTTATTTCACTTTGTTTTAAATATTGGTTTATTTATTTTTTCTCTCCTTTCTAAAACTATTTAACTAAAGTTTCATTTTTATAATTAACTGTCACCATCAACTCTTGAACATTCCGTATCTTTTTATAGTAAAAAGTATAAACATATGACACTGCTTTTAAGCTAGCTTGTTGGGCAGGAATTCAATTAGTACACCTGTGAATTTCCTCTATGAACTGCAAATAAGTAAAGTGATATCTCAGTTTGCCATACAGTCCATAAACCATAAAGAAGTTCATGCTTATTGTTCTGTCATAACTATTAATAGTGCATCCACTCACTCTCAAATGTGTCATGCTTTGGATGATAAATAAAAGAACTCAAAAATGAGGGCAAGATGATTCTTATCAGAGAGTTAAAGTATAAAATTAACAGAATGGATCAAATCAAAGACAAGCAGGTACATCTTAAAGCCAGAATAAGAAGTAATTAGAAGGTAATAGCATATCAGTCAGAAAAGAGTTAGTAATAAAAGCCTAGAAAAATAATTGTCACAGATTATGCTTGTATAAGCATGACCCAAGTGTGGCAATGCCTTGGATTAGGATATTTCTGTAGCATTTTAAGCATGTAGAAGTCCTCACCTCATTATGAAAATGGTTGTATGTGACAATTATGACATAATGATATTAACCATTTAGAGTCTACAACTTTCCTCTCTTGCTCTAATATTGTGTTTATCAATTTTAAATATATGATTACCTTTTGATTTTTCATGTAGAGCTGTGCACACTTATTCTTTTATTCGACTTTTATTTAACACCTACCACGTGTCCAGAATTGTGATGGATACTGAGGATATTAACATGGATACTCTTCTCAGAAAGGCATAGCCATGTTAGGAGAGAAAATGAGAGAGAGGGAGAGGAAGAAGGAGGGAAGGAGAAAGAAACAGAGAAAAATAGGGAGAGAAAGATAAAATAATTAGCGCTTAGTGTGATAAATGTGATTGTAGTCATATGCACAGAATGCTATGAGAGCATTTAGCCATGGGCACTGGGAATAGAAAGTCAAAAATGTCTAGGGAAGCTTCCTAAAGGAGGTGACATTTAAATGGGATTAAGAAAAAAACGACTGAAAACAAGTTGGTCAGATGGAATAAGAGACTGTACATTATAGGCAGAGGAAGACAAAAAAAGCAGCTAAAAAGTTTGAAATTTACATTTGAAGATATAGTAACAAGAGTTTTTTTTGCAATGTTTTAAATTTATTTCCTGAGCTATGTAGTCTAGCGAGGTTAACAACTATATTTTGATGATAAACAAATTGCCTTTTTAGTTTACACGGCATTCCCGTGGGGGTTTGGCTAGAGGGAGTACACTCCTAATTAGAATTTCATTAATGTGGGGATTTTTAATTTTATTCCCAAAATGTGAAAAACATTAAATATAGATAAATGGTGATATTTAGAAAATATATCTATTCTTCTTACACATAGATTATGTTCCCCTGCATTCATTCCAAAGTCATTGATGTAGAAAATGAGAGGACCAAATAATATGGGAGAAAGGAGTATAAAATGTAGGCAAAATCACTAACTGACAAGAAGGGTAAATAAAAGGAAACCCTGAGTCTGTGTGAGAGAGAATAAAAAGCAAATCGAGGGAAGAGTGGCCAGATATGTGCATCCTTACTGTCCCATCTGAGACAAACTTCTAGAGATGGACTTGGTGTTAGGAAAAGAGAAACAAAGGGTCTTGAATTTCCTTCCTTATTTTGAATATCTAGGGAGAAATGAGTACAGAGTTGCTCAGAATCAATATGTAGCTGTAGCATCCAGGCAAAATGACAACATAGCTTGGTTGGTTAGAGAGAGAGCCTAAGATTCACGCCTATAGTTCCTTTGGCTCCCGTAAGGTATGAAAATGAATCACAATTTTGCAGAAGCCCCAAGAGATTGTAAGAAGATAGCTGATAGAACAAAGTGTTTCTTAAACCAGACTCAGGATCAATATCAAATTACATCAAAACATCAGAAATCTCTGCAGCACCTACTACAGATGAGGTAGTACCAAGAGACTAAGAAAGAACTAGTGGGCCTTCAAATCAAGAGAACAAGCATGAATTTATAGCTCCAGGCTTCATAATGAATACCATATTAAGGAACAGAAATCATAGGGCAGAAGGCAGATACAAGTTCCTACCACAGCAACAATATACCTTCTTTTTCAGTACCTCATGCCATCTTGGGTAAGAGGAAGTGAAGAGATATGAAGGACTAAATACTCAGTAAAAATCAGGGGACTCTAAAGAGACTATGTAAATCAAAGGATCCAAGAATAAATTAACAAATACAAGACTGTTCCACCATCATCTCTCACTACACAGAAAAATGGATTATATGATTTAGTGTTCTTATGTTCCTTCCATTCCAAGAAATGTGGAAGGAACCCAGTTTTTCCATATGTGGTGATGATACTGGTTGGAGTGTGGACTTTGGACGATGGCAGAGCATGAAGCCAGAATGGCTATTATCTAATTTTCCATTGTGAGTTGTTCAGTTATCTATTGCTACACTTAAATATAATAACAAAAAAAAACACAGTAATTTATTATTTTTCACAGTTCTGTAGTTTAGCACTCTGAACAGTTCTGCTACATTTATTTGGGATTACTCATGTACTTGCAGCCATCTGACAGCTTTATTGGGACTGAAGGGGACCTGATGTCCTCACTCACATGCCTAAGAATGGATACCTGTTGTTGACTGCGTATCTTAACTCTCTTCCACAACACTTCTCATTTTGTAGCAGGCAAAACTGGACTTCTTCACAGTATGGTGATCTCAGGATTCCAAGAAAATAAGAATAAAAGCTGTCAAATCCTCTTTTTACATCTTATTGTTCAAAGCTAGATACAAGAGCAGCTCAGATTTAAGAAAGTGAAGAAATAATTTTTACCACTTGACCAGAAACATAAAATTGTTGCACAGTTGGCAAAGCCATGTGGGCACAGGAGGATGAGATTTCTTTTTGGAAGTCTTTGTTTAACTCTCTCTCAGTGAGGAACAAGATGACCACTTTGCAGAAACTGATAACAGTTGTCTCCATAGTTTGGGACTATGAAGACTCTGCAGTACAAACATCCCAAACTAGACCATAATGAAGCCAAAAAATATCAGCAAGATCTTCATTCATAATGTCAGTAACAGCATAAAATTCAAGACTACTTTATACTTCTCCCCAGAAACCAGAGGATGGAAAGCACCAACCATCTATGCCTATCCAAAGACTCAAGGCACTCATTTCCTTTTTCATGTGATCAAGTGAGCAACACTTGATACATCTAGATACTTTCTTGGTGAGGAATAGGGAGGCAAAGGAATTCTTAAAGTCAGAGCATTTGTCTGAGAGAGACTATTCAAACTAGAAAAAACTGAGATATCATTAATTGGCAATTTTAAGAAACCAGCCATCTACTCCAAAAGCTTCTCTTATCCAACTATCGTCAGGATAAGAGTAAGCAAGCAAAGTGGGTATAGTTACTTTTCAAACAAAGAAAGTAATTAATTAAATTTTTGTGGTGTAATGGAGAATTTGCTAAATATATATACATATATATATTTTTCTATTTTTCTCCCTTCCCAAGTGGAGAGTGAAGGGCATGAAAGGGACATGGTAGAAGCATATGCAAGCAAGTTATATAGATGTATTAGTAATATTAATTGGAAAAATGATTAACAGTTTAATTATTAATATCATTAAAGAACATTTAATAATCATTATAAGAATAAACAGAAAAGAAACAGGAAGATAGTAACACTGAAATATTGACAGGTAGTTTTGTGGAATATGTACTTCACTCATTCTCTGATGTTTAAAGTGTGACACTTATGCTATTGAAGTGAATTGAACCATGTTTTAGTTCTCTAAATAAATGTGCATGTATAGACACAGTCTATGTTGATTTTAACCTATCACTATAAGAAAATTAAATGCTTTTAACAATTTTTCAATAATAGTAAATAATTGTTATATTAGTTATGGATATAGATTAATATGGAAACTTGTTTAAGAATGCTGGTTTATAATGAACCAGTTCTCTTAAAAAAACAAATGATACAAGTTCATTTAAAAAGACAAAACTTTTTCGAGGATCATTGAAAATGACGTAGATGATAGAGGCTTTGTTCATCCCTCTTGTGACCAAATCAAAGTTGGGACAGAAACACAGAGCAAACAGCAAGGAAAATTCCCCTGGGATCTAGATGAATAAGAGCTACAACTAAGGAGAGATATAAGATATCACCTTGCAACAGGAGGAGATAGGATGGGGCAAGGACGTGAGGCTGCCCAGTCCCTAGTGGCTGAGTGGGACAGAGACTGGGACAGAGGCTACAGCAGCAGCACTGGCAGTGGCAGCTGCAGACTTCTCTTAAAGGGGCTATTTCCGAGAGCAGACTGTTGCAGTGATAGACTTGCTCACTCTGAGCACCAGCACCAGGTGGCTGCACAGGGGGCCACCAGGGACTTAAGGGGAACACCGAGTTGTCAAAGTGAGAGCTGAAGTCAAGGATCTCTCCTGGACAGAAATGCCAGTAGTATCTATTGTTCCTCTGCTGAGCATTTCCCACCCCACTCCCCCTACCACCCAATGTGCGGACTCAGCACTGTCACGGCTGAGATATCATTAAATTGCATAACAGAGGTCGCTCTGCCCAGAAGATTCCCTGAAACTCAGCCTCCCCCAACTCATGGCTCCACCCAAGCCACATCCAGTTGTGTCTTTGACAAGTCCAGTGCTCCTTGCTGAGCAGCGCCAAAACTAGTGACAGCTGGCCTCAGTTTCTGGGGTGGTTTCTTGACTCAACTATAAGTGTGGCATCTGTGGATTACTTGCTGAATCTTAACAGGAGGCCCCAGAGGGGCATAGGCTGGGGCTAAACTTGACCTGTAGCTGAACCCTTCTCAGAACTGTGCCACTGGACACCTACTAGACAAAGCCACACTAATAACACCTGGAGACTTAGGGGCTTTGCTTAGTATATAGAAACAGACACAGAAAGGCAGCCAAAATGGGAAGACAAAGAAACCATATGAGAGAACAGAACAGAGATGGAGGATTAATGGAGTCAAGCAATTTAACAGATGCAGAGTTTAAAACACTGTTTATAATGATGCTCAGTAAACTTAGGAGAAGTGTAGATGATTTCAGTGAGAACTTTAACAAAGAGATAAAAAACATAAAAATGGAAATGGAAATTATAAAAGGGAACCAGTCAGAAATGAAGAACACATTATCTGAGATTAAGAGTACATTCATGGGAATAAACAGAATAGATAAAGAAGAGGGTAGAACCACAGATATAGAGGATGAGGAAGCCAAGGATACTCTATCAAGAAGTCAAGAATAAAGAAGCCAAGACTATAATAATAATTTAATGAGCCTATGTAAAATATCCATGTCATAGGGGTACCTGAAGGAAAACAAGACATTAAAGAGCTATTTAAAGAATTAATGATGGAAAACTTCCCTCATCTGGTGAAGGAAATAGACATACAACCCCAGGAAGCTCAGAGAGACCCAAAAAAGATGAACCCAGAGAGGCCCACATCAAGACACATCATAATTAAAATGCCAAAGTTTAAATACAATGAGAGAATCTTAAAAGCAGCAAGAGAAAAGCAGTTAGTTACCTACAAGGGAGCTCCCGTAAGACTAGCAGCTGATTTCTCAAAGAAACTTTGCAGGACAGAAGGGTTTGGCACAAAATATTCAATGTGATGAAAACCCAGGATCTACAACCAAAAGTTTCTTTATCTGGCAAAGCCATCCTTTAAAGTAGAGGACAGATAAAGAGCTTCTCCAACAAGAAAAAAGCTAAAGAAGTTCATCAACACCAAGCCAATATTACAGGAAATATTGGAGGGTCTTCTTTAAGAAAAAGAAAAAATATGTATCAAAAACAGGAATAAAGAATGGCAATAACGACATATCTATCAATAAGTACTTCGAATGAAAAAGAATTAAGTTCTCCAGTCAAAAGACAGGGTGGCTGAATAGATAAGAAAACAAGACCCTTACATAGTCTGCCTACAGGAGACTCATTTCAGATTAAAAGCACACGCAGACTAAAAGTAAGAAGATGGAAAAAAGATATTGCACGATGGACATAGAAGGTATTGTGCTGAATGGAGTAAGTCAGATGAAGACAAATGCCATGTGATTTCACATGCTGTGGAATCTAAAGAACAAAACAAATAACAACAACAACAACAAAAAATGGAGACAAACTCATAGTTACAGAGAACATTTTGAGAGTTACCAAATGGGAGGGGCACTGGAGGGTCAGTAAAATAGGGCAAAGGGATTAAGAAGTACAAATGGGTAGTTAAAAAATAGTCATGAAGATATAAAGTATAGCATAAGGAATATAGTCGATAACAATGCAATAAATATGTAAGGGGGCAAAGGGGTATTAGACTTATTGGGCTGATCACTTTTTGAGTTATATAGCGGTCTAAGCACTATGCCTATAATTAATATAATATTGTATGCCAACTATAATTGAAAAATAAAATATTAAAAAAATAACAAGACCAGAGATATCACAATTTATGACTTTGAATTATAATACAAAGCAACAATAATCAAAACAACATGGTATTCACAGAAAAATAGATATGTAGACCAATGAGACAGAATTGAGAGCCCAGAAATAAACCCACATATATGTGGGCAAATAGTTCTTGACAAAGGAGACAAAACATATAATGGAGTACAGAAAGCCTTTTCAGTAGATGGCACTGGGAAAATTGGGAAGTCACATGCAAAAGAGTGAAAATGAAATACTATCTGTCACCATACACCAAAATTACCTCAAAATAGATCAAAGACCTAAATATAAGACCTGAAAAAATAAATCGTATAGAAAAAACATAAGTACTAAACTCATGAACCTTGGTCTTAGAGAGGATTTTATAAATTTTACCTCAAAGGCAAGGGAAGTAAAAGCTAAAATAAATGAATGGGACTATATAAGCTAAAAAGCTTTTGCACAGCAAAAGAAATAATCAACAAAACAAAGAGGCAGATAACTGAATGGGAGAAGATATTTGAAAACAAAGTCTCCAATAAAGGGCTAATATCCAAAATGTATAAAGAACTCATACAACCCAACAACAACAACAACAACAATTAAAAAATGGGCAGAGGACCTGAACAGATACTTCTCCCAAGAGGACATACAATTGACTAACATACATATGAAAAGATACTCAACTTCACTAGCTATTAGGCAAATGTAAATTAAAACTACAATGAGATACCACCTCATACCTGTAAGAATGGTTATTATCAATAGGACAAGTAATAAGAAATGTTGGAGAGATTGTAGGG
>NW_006494614.1:74356-155352 GCF_000325575.1 Pteropus alecto
GAATCTTCATATACTGCTTATGGGAAAATAATACGAAAGTGCCTAAAAAAATTAAGAATAGAATTACTATATGACTCAGCAAACCCTTTTCTGGCTACTCACCTCCAAAATTTGAAAACTTGTATCTGTAAAGATATCTGTATCCCGATGTTCATTGCAGCATTATTGACAGTAGCCAACACATGGAAACAACCTAAGTGCCTTTCAATAGATGATTGAATAAAGATGTGGTAAATGTAGATGATGGAATATTACTCAGCCATAAGAAAAGATGAAATATTGCCATTGGCAACAACATAGATGGATCTTGAGATTATCATGCTAAGCAAAATAAGTCAGACAGAAAAAGTTGAGGGCCATATGATTTCATCTATATGTGAGATATAAAACTGAAAGCAACAAATGAATGAGTCAAACAAACAAAAACTCATAGACACAGACAATAATTTAGTTATTACCAGAGGGAAAGTGAGGATGGGGGAGGTCGATAAGGGTAAAGGTGGTTAAATATTTGGTGACAAAAGGAGATTTGTCTTTGAGGGGTGAACACATAATGCAAATCCAGATGATGTATTATTGAATTGTACACTTGAAACCTATATAATTTTATTAACCATTGTTGCCACGATAAATTTATAAATTTAATTTTAAAAATTCATGCATGGTTTTTACTTTCTTAAAGTTAATTGTTTAAGCTGAAGGTTTTTTCTATATTATATCATTTAGTAATTGAAAGTTGTTTGTATTTCCCATCAGAGATGTCAGGTTATCTTCATAGTAACATCTCAGATTAAGGAATAGTTATTGACTAAAAGAAGAACCTGGAAATTAGAAATGTATGCAAAAACACAGCATGTGATCTTTTTTCTCCTAGGTGAGCCTTTGCTCTTAAAAAAATGGCTACAATGTTCACCCGAACACAAAACACTCTTTTCAAATCAAGTCACCACTCTTCCATTCTGTTTTACACACACACACACACACACACACACACACACACACACACACACTACTAATTTCCCCAAGGCCTCTCTGATATAAAAGCAATTTTCTTCCTTTTTCCCTCATGTAATTTATATTTTCAAACTGCTGTGAAATGATGTATTTAGTGTAGCTCGTCATTTCTTTTTCAATTACTTAGTAGAAATATCTATCTTTTAAGAGCATTTAGGAAAATATCATCAGAGTTCTAATTAGATAGCCATTCTTGTATTGACTCTACTTCCTATACTCAAGGTATAATTGACAGGCCAATATATTTACATTGAAATTACATTCCCAAACACTGAAAGTTCTGCGTCTAAGGTGATTTTACTTATCTTTACGTTGAATATCATTTGTTTATGCTCAGATTCTATCAGTCATCTTAATGTAGTACTTAAAAATAACTTCTGAGGTGATAACATTTTGTCAATAAATCCTATTTTTAATCACATTAAGTGCACTGTTTACTACAATTAATATTTACTAGAAAATTTACATCCGTTATGTAAGAAAATACTCTAGGTAATTTTTTGTTTGTGAATGAAAATATATTTCAATTAATTACATTGAGTTTATATATGATAATATTTCATTTAAATATTTACACATCTTGTACATTATGGTCTTAGATGATGATTCCAAAGCAAAGATCATTAGTTTAGAAACAAAATGTAATTTTGCTCATACAATTAGAGTTGGATGTTGACCTTAGGTGTAAAGAGTAATGCTAACATACTGATGTTTAATTTATATTTTTTAAGTCAAATACCTTGAAATCTGTCACTTAAAGTATGCATTTTTTATATGAAGAAATCAGCAACTCTTTATGAAGACAATAATCAGAGCTATTATGTTATGCATTAACTATAGTCACTGTGTCAAGTATCTTATATAGTGTATGATTTAATTATTCTGAAAAAAGAAATGTTTTATTTATCATTATATAAGCGGAAAAAATTAGACAAGGGATAGTTAATTAATTTGATTAAAAGCAGACCACAGTAAAGCCAAGATTAGATGCAGTCTGCCAGCTGTCACAAAATCTGTTCTTAACCACTAACTAGGTCTATAGAAAAATTAACTCAGTCCTCACAACACATATTCAAATGCTCTACTGTATACCAAATCTTAAAACCAAATATCTAAACATGTGCAGGCAAAAAGATTCTAAAAAATATATGCTAAAATATATTAAAATGTTAATAGGATTTGCTTGTGACACAAATTTCTAAAGAATTTATTTCCTCAAATTTGATGTTTATAAAAATGTAGCTCAGGATCACCTATATAGAATTTATATGAGGTTTTTTTTTTTTTTAATTTAGATCCCTGACACATAATATCAATTGACCCAAAATTCTGAATAAACCAGAAATATACAGTTTAATACATTTCTTAGGTAATTTTCATTCAGACAAATGTTTAAGAAAACTATTCTCTCTTTTTCAAATGATTGCAATCTTTTAATATTTTATAAAGGCAATATCAATTTTGAGTAAAATATACAAAAATGTCTGTCGATTTTTACATATTCCAGGATGTTATTTTACCTCACTCTCTATTTCTCCATTATATTTTTCTAAATTAAATGAGTGAATAAATCATTTATCTTTCAATTTCACTTTTATTTGCTCTAAAATAAAGTAAAATCCAACTTTTTTTTTTTTTTTTATAACTCTTATTGCTTCATATCCAGGATTTCTTAACTCCAGTTCCTTGAGATGAATATGGATGTGGGGGGGCAGTAAAAGAGTGCTATATGAGCTCATATTCAAAGATGTCAAAATATGGCTCTACAGAAATTCTAAGAATTAAATTCTGTTATTAATGGAAGTGAAAAGCATAACTTTGGAGCTGTCAAATTGTGGGATTCAGAGTCATATTCAAACTCATCTTAATCATCATTTGAGTTACCTGAGCTCATAGGATGCAATCATTTAGAAGAAATATTCAGTGTTATTAAACCTTATGCTCAATTTCTAGTCCATAATCAAATAAGTGAGAATAGAAATTAAAATACACTTTCTTTGTCCATTATTTCTTATTTGGATATTTATAATATTTTATGGTATATTTTTCCTTCAAATAAATCTCATGCTCTTCATACAAAAGAATCTTTCATGAGTATAAATCTGACTATTTCATTTAGTAAACATAGCCATGGAAACTAATTTAGTCTAAAGGGTCCAAAAAGGACCTCTAAAGGAAGAGTAAAAGATGAAGCATAAACAGTGAAGAATTCTCAGAGAAGAAATACATTTTAAAGAAATGGAAGAAAGAGATTATGCAGCATATTCTGAAGTGTGCTCAGCTTGCAATGGGTAGAAAGAAAAAATGGGATAGTTCAGAAGATGGCATTTACATGCTACTGAGAGATAAAGACAGAGAGTTAAACTGAGGTAATGCATGGATCTATAGGCCATTTATAAGCAGTTTGTCATGTGGAGTTAGTGAAAAAGATTTCAAGTGAGGAACTGAAATATCCAAATTGAGTTGTATGAGTTCTTTGTATATAATGAATATTAACCCCTTATTGGAGGCATTGTTTGCAAATATCTTCTCCCATTCCGTTGATTATCTCTTACTTGTCAATGGTTTCTTTTTCTGAACTCAAACAACAAAAAAATATCCTATTAAAAAATGGACAGAAGGCCTGAACAGACACTTCTCCCCTAAGAAATACAAATGGCCAAAAGACATAGGAAAAGATGCTCAACTTCGCTACTAGGGAAATTCAAATCAAAACCACAATGAGATACCATTTCACACCTGTTAGAATGCCTATCATCAACAATACGAGTAACAATAAATGTTGGAGAGTTTTTAGGGGAAAAGGAAGCCTCCACATCACTGGTGGGAATGTAAATTGGTACAGCCCCTATGGAAAACAGTATTGAAGTACCTCAAAAAATTAAGAATAGAATTACCATAATACCCAGCAATACCTCATCTGAGTATCTACCCCAAAATTTTGAAAACATTTATTCATAAAAATATAAGCACCCCGATGGTCATTGAAGCATTATTTACGGTGGCCAAGACATGGGAACAACTGAAGTATCCTATGATAGATAATTGAATAAAGAAAATATGGTACATATATCAATGAAATGTTATTGATTCATAAGAAAAGATGAAATACTGCCATTTGAGGCACTTGAAACATATAATTTTGTTAACCAATGTCACTACGATAAATTTAATAAAATAAAATAAAACACAAACACATGTATACACGCACAAAGAAATATCCAAATTTGCATTTAAAAAGACTACTCTAGTTCAGTGTTGTCTTAGTTTATTCAAACTGCTATAAAAGAATACCATAGACTGAATGGCTTATGAGCAACAGAAATTTCTCAAGTTCTGAAGATCTGGAAGTTCGAGATCAAGGTGCTGGCTGATTCAGTGCTGAGGATTCACTTTCTGGATCTCACTATAAGCTATATAGCCTTACACCATTTAAGGAGCGAGGGAATGCTTTTATAAGGGCACTATTTCCATTCATGAGGTCTCTACCCACATGATTTAATCACTTCCAAAGGCCTCACTTTCAAAACCATCATATG
This sequence comes from Pteropus alecto, assembly GCF_000325575.1. Taxonomy (NCBI): domain Eukaryota; kingdom Metazoa; phylum Chordata; class Mammalia; order Chiroptera; family Pteropodidae; genus Pteropus; species Pteropus alecto. The sequence continues at coordinate 78,910 of NW_006494614.1, forward strand.
GGGGTTTAGGTTTTAACATATGTGTTTTGGGAAGGGACACAAACATTCAGTCTATAGCAAATGGTTAGGAGAATTTTTGGACTGAAAACCAGGTTTCCAGAACATATGCTATTTATTGACTTCTTTGTTTAAGACACTGAGTGAAAATTTCAAAATTCCCTAAGATAGGTATCACTCATATTATTTTTTTCTAATATTTTATTGTGCTATAATTTTGATATGATGTACCACACAGATTTTGATAGCTTTCTTGAGATATAATTGACATGCAACACACTGCACAGGTTTAAAGAATACAATTTGACAAGTTTTAACCATCTAAACACTTGTGAAACATCAGCACAAACAAAATAGTGAACATATTCATCACTTCCAGAACAATGTAGTGTAGAAGTGGGGAGAGCAGACATTCTGATCGTCTTCCTGATCTTAGGGGAAAACACTCGATCTTTCATGATTAAGTATAATATTAGCTGTAAGTTTTTCATAGACAACCTTTACCAAGTTGAATAAGTTCCACTCTATTCAATTTCATGAGAAATTTCATATTTTTTCAGGAATGGATGTTGGAACAAGTTTTTTCATTTATCGTTTCTATTGTTTTTCTATCTTCCATTTCATTGATTTCCATTTTGATATTTATTATTTTCTCTCTTCTACTTTCCTCTAACCATTTGCTTTTCTTTTTCTTGTTTTTGTTTGTTTGTTTGTTTGTTTTTACAGTGGAAACTGTGGTCATGTATCCTTTTCTAAAAAGATATTATGTGTTATAAATTTCTGTTGTCTGTTATAACTGCACACTCATAAATGCTGACATGTTGTTTCCATTTTCGTTCAGTATAAAATATTTTAAATTTATCTTTTGATTTATTCTTGGACTCATAAATTATTTAGAAGTATTGCATTTTTTCAAAATATTATAATATTTTGCAGAAGTTTTTATTATTTATTTTTAATTCAATTCCATTGTGGGTAGATAATGTTTTTTGTTTTACTTAAACACATTTCAGTTTACATTTAAAGGTATAGTCCATCTTGGTAAATATTCTGTGTACGCTCAAAAATAATGTGTTCTGTAATTGTTGGCTGAAGTATATTATAAATTTTAACTTAAAAGGTAAAATTTACAATACTTATGTCTAGTATCCAATAAAAAATTAGTAGGCATGTAAAAAATCGACAAAAAGCAAACCACATAAAAAGAAAAATTAATCTATAGACTTGACTCACAGGTGACACATATGATGAAAATATTATAAAGGGAATCTTAAATAATTTTCATGACAGTGCATCATATGTTCAAAAAACTAGAAGAAAATTTGAAGACTTTAAGATACTCTAGAGGTGAAAACTATAGGATTGAAAAATAAAATATACTGAATAGAATAATGGTAGATTACACATTTCAGGAGAAAAGATTAGTGTACTTGAAATATAGCAATAAAAGCTTCCAAAATAACATACAGAGGAAAAACAAAACAAAACAAAAAAAGAGCTAGCAATAATGATCAGAGAGAAAATTTAACCTGACAGCTCAATGTGTGAGTGGTGTCCCTGAAGAAAGAGGACCAAAATTATTTGAAGAAATAAAGACTGAAAATTATTCAAATTGAGTGAAAACTATAATTCAAGCAGCTTAAAAAAAAAACTATGAGTAAGAAATATAAAAAAAAAAACCCTACACCAATGTACATCATAACTACATTGATTAACATCTGTGATAAAAAAATTTTTAAATGGTAAGAAAAAAATAACAAAAAAGAAATAAAAATCAGAATGACTTTGACTTCTCTATAAAAACAATTTAGTTCAAAGTCCATTTCAAAATAGGCTGCAGGTCAGATATAGGAGTAAGTCCAAGGAGTGAGCTTTGACTGCAATCTATAAGCTTTCTCTAGGCAATAAGCTAGGGGAATAATAGGATTCACTTTATTTGCCATTGCTCAGGTTTCATTGTCACTTGTTACCTGTTTTTCAAAGTCTCGAGTGTCATTATTTCATATGTTTTATCTGGATTTTTTAAATTTTTTTAAGGTAGGAGGAAAAATCTGATCCCTACTACTTTATTATTTTTAGAAACAGAAGTGTAAACATAGATTTAAATATAGAATTTAATAAATTTAGATAAATGTGTATACCAGTGTAATTGCATTGGTATCAGCCTAACTCAACAAATATTGAGTTTCCGTTGCTCCAATACCCCACAAACATTTGGTTTTGTCAAGATATTAATTTTAACATTTTAATTATAGTAATTATTATGAATATGATGTAGTAACTTTTTAATTTCTGGAAGAAATTGAATATCTTTTATCTGTTAGTCATTTTTATATTTTAATTTATAAATTATGTATTTCATACTTTTATTTATTTTTTATTTCGCTACATTTTATTATTAATTTTTGAAGTCCTTTATATGGTCTGCACACAAGAACTTGAAATAGAAAAAAAATCTATTGTATATATTTTCTCATAATCTGTGCCTGGTCTTCCCATTTTTCAATATGGCCCTTCAATGAAAAGAAAACTCTCATTTTGATAAAATTTTATTAACACATTTTTACAGTTAATTGGTATAATGTATGTTTTCTGTAAGGATTCAAATATAATTTTATATAATTTTTTAGAATTTTTATAATTTTAGATTTAATGCTTAAATTTGTAACTAATCTGCAATTAATTGTTGTATATAGAGTCAGTTAAGGTTGATCAGATTGTATATGGCTTTCTAATGATTCCATAATCATTTCTTGAAAATAATTTTTTTCCAACCATCAAATTAACTCAGCAAATTGGTCAAAAATTGATTTGTAAATCAACTTCAAGATTCTTGATTCCATTTAATTGATCCACTTATTTATCTTCATGCCAATACCACATACTTTTGATTACTATAGCTTTATATTATATCTTAAAATTAAGTAATGTTTATGATCTATTTTAGTAAGTGTTCCATATGCACATTTAAAAGAATATAAATTTATAACTCTTGCATGTAGTGTTTTCTAACAGTCAGTTAAGTCAAATGGATTGATAGTGTGCAAATTTTTGTCCTTATTGACTTGTCTATTTGTTCTATCAATTACCAGAAGGGGGCTTTAAATTAAGGTTTAACTGTGATTAACTATGATTAGTTTTAATTGATTATTTTTAATTGTGATTATGGATTGGATTTGTCTATTTTTCCCCCTAGTTCTAAAAATATTTTGCTGTTATTGAATGCATACATTTAACATTATTATATTTTCTTATTGAATTTATACTTTTATCATTATAAAACAGCCTTATTTTTCTTAAATAGTACTCCAGTTTTGAATTTTACTCTCTCTAATCATAATATAGTAGTATATATACACATATTACATGTATATATATAATGTACTTTATTCTTTACTTTCAACCTGATTTTATATTTATGGTGGTCACTTATAAAAAGCATATCCTTGGGATTTACTTTTATATATTACAATAATCTGTATTAAAACAGAAAAATTGACCATATTGGTATTATTATACCCATCCTTTGAAAATTGGTGAGCTTTAGTAGCCATGTGCAGTTTCAAGTCACAAGTGTGTCACAAGAATCCACCAAATTACTAAGTAATAAAAGCACATCTCCCCACTCAAATAAAATCTGAAATTTGTCTTCTAGAATCAGAATAGCAAGGATGTTTTTGACTAACAACTAATCTCTGTAAGCATATATTCAGAGACAATATTTTCCACACAGTAATATATTTTCTTATTAATGTCCCACTAAAACTAATCCTTGGCACTTTTGCATCTATACAATATGGCTTACAAAATGATCCTTAATAAGAAAATATATTATCTTGTATGAATATTCAATATTAAATAAAGCAAAAAGTTATAAGGCTTTACTCCTGACTTGCAAATATGTTAATAGTTAACTTTTAATAAGCATATAGTGACTTAAACCAATTACAAAGCAAAATATTTTGTGTTATGTGAACAAGATGACAAATACTTTTACAAATATGATATTGTTGATACATGACAATAATATTTAATGTTAGAATTCTATCAATAGCTCATTATGTTTTATTTTCTGATAAATTTGTCATTGATTAGACAAATTATTTCATTAATATCTTTGTAATAGTACATGAATATGTCTGTCTTTTTAAATATTTTCTGTAAGCAATACATATGTAAATAATGCCTCTTTAATTATAGTGTCCTATCTACTTATAAAGGGAAAATTAGTTATAAACATATTTTTAAAAAGGATTATTTTGTTTTTTGTCATGAAAAAATACATAATTTGGTTTACCTGCTATTTTGCCTTATCACAACTAAAAATTAACAAAACCGTTGATGGCATAATTATACTTTATAAAAAATATCTTGTAATGGTCAAAACACTAGTAAGAGGAACTTAAATATTGCCAATCTTATGAAATCTAATGCTTAACTATTTATCAGCATAAATATTCTTTGTACTTTCTGACTACTTAGCAAATCTTCTACCTGAAGATTTATTTTTACAAACACATAGATTTTCATTCTATATTTTTCCATTTATTTTATTTACAATTATGATATTGTTTTATATTATAATATTATATGACTATATTTATCACCATCTTTACATTTCATTAAACCACTTTTGGGTCCTTTCCCCATTTCTGTGAAAAGGAGTTAAAATGCAACACAGCAATTATAAATATGCATTTAAAACAGTTTGCAATTACATTAAATCACATAAGACAGACCAAACTTTTTATCGAATACAGTCTGTAGCAAATATATAAACTTTGAAAACTTTTATTAAATACATTAAAATTTATAAGAAAATAATATATCATATTGTGAAGTTAATGTAAACTATTTTTACTGAATTTTCTAAAAAAAAAACAGCCAAATACTAAAGCACTACTGAGAAACACGAAGAATTGAATTTCAATAAATATTTATATAGAATTCACTTCAGAATAATGGATCTCAAATTTTTTATTGACTAATATCTCAGAGCCTTGAAATGTACAAAATTCTATGAATATTTTTCGTCTGTTACTGTAGAAGATAGTTTATGCTCAAATTTTTCTGATATAACTGTAACTTTCCTTTTTAATACCCCAATTATATCATGGATTTATATAGTCATCACATTTTACAGTTATTTTGAAAGATAAGGTGAGAAGTTTTTTATTGGTCTGATTTCTTTTTATAGTATTCTTTTGAAATAATATGCTTTGAATTTTTCTCTTAAAGAAGAGAAAGCTGAAAGATAAAGACAAAACTATTCCCTTACCCTCAAAAAGATCTGAGAGCATTGTGTTAGGTTACATACAAACCTAACTTTGTAAATTGTAGATGAGAAAACTGAAGTTGATTAACTTACTCAAATTCTACTAAATTTTAGGATTTAAACTCATGGTTATTAGAATTTGAAGCTCATTTTCTTACTGCATTATACTGCATATCCAATGATAGCAAAGAAAAGATTTTATTTCTACAGGCTAAATTCATAATATGTCAAAGTAAAGTTCTTGGGCCACCTGTATTAAAATAAAATACATTAAAAAACATAAGTATATCAATTAATTTAAAAAATGGTTCCAGTTAAAATTATTCTCAACCACAGCCATATTCAACTTCTAATATATTGGAGCTCAAGCTAAAGCCTGTTTTCTATTTGTTCTTTAACCAAATATCAGATTTTTCTCATGCTCACCAAATAAAGCATTTTGGCTTTATAGGGGATACATTGTATTTATTGTGTTCTTTAGAAATGTAGAATTCAAAATGATTTATGTAGTTACCATACAAGTTCTAAGGTTTATATGTATTCATTTATATATGGTTCATGATTTATCCATATGTGTTTGCAGATAAGTCACTTTTCCTAATCTAGTTATAATGCATTGCCATTCATATATTTTATTCATTTTATTTTCACAATTTGTGAATTTACTCAGAAATATTGAATTTTAAAATTACAATGGATTTCTAGGGATAGAATCTTATTATTATCATGTTTACTAAGTACAAAACCTCATTTTTTCTTATAATCTACTAACGGGGTCACGTAAAAGGAGTCAAATATATGGTGATGGAAGGAAATTTACTTTAGGTGGTAAACACACAATATAATATACATATGATGTGTTATTGAATTACACAATATAATATACATATAATATACATATGATGTGTTATTGAATTACACACTTGAAACCTATTTAATTTTATTAACCAGTGTCACCTCAATAAAAAACATAATCCTCCATGCTGTTGCCCAAACCAGACACCTGGGAGTCATCATTGATTCTTCCCTATTTTCTCTCCACAAGCAATTACATCTTATGACTCTTAACTCCTTCATTTCTCTCAAAGTTCTTCGAATTTCTTCATTCTCATTTCTATTGATTTAGTTGTTTTTTGGAGGGGGGAGAGAGTTATATTTAGTTTTGCTCTACTTCATTTTGCTTTTCCTTATAGGGATTAAATAACTGCCACCTATTTTTTTTAAGACTCTAATCTAGATCCCCCTTAAACCATTTCTCACCCTGCCACTCAAATGATTTTTTCTAAAATATGAATATAATTAAATCACCCCATTAATATTTAAATGACTGTCTATTCCCTAATGGGTAAGAGGGAACTGTTTAGAATGGCATTCCTTTAGGACCTTTCCTTCATTTCCCCATATATAGTCATAATCTCAAATGTAAACTTTGGACTCTGTTTAAGCTTTCACAGCTATCTGAATAAGTTGTGCTATTGTTCCTCTTTTCTATCTTTAGATTTATCTCTCTACTGGCATTGTTCACCATCCCAAACCCCATGCTTTGCCTGGTTATTCATAAATTGAACCAGGTAGCTTATATCCTGAGGAGGATTTCCCTTTCATATTTCCTGACCCGCCCCCTCTGGATTAGGTGCCTTCTGCACAAGAACATAAAATCCTCTGCATGCTTGTAAGAGCACTTTTCACAAGGATTTCAATATGTTTACTGTAATATATTTAATTTAGTAGAGTGCATAGCAGTAACTTTAACCAGTAAATGGAGGGAATTGAGGGAAATCAGTAGATGCCCATTGTTTTACCTAGAGGTGTCTGGCAATCAGAGAGGTATTCTAGGCTTGACATAAATGTGGGAGTTACTGAAATCTACTTAGTAATTTAAACAATGAGGTTGTACAAAATGCCCATGGAAAAAGAGTACATTCAGAAAGATAAGAAGAACAATGTCTCTAGATGATTTCTTGATTTCCTCTTCAGTCCAAAGTTTAATATAAAAAACTAAATAAAATATTTACTTATACTGGTAATTCATACTTTCTCCCATCTTTCTATTCAATCTTGTTAGTAGCTTAGTAATATTAATAAACATTTTTATATGTTTTTTTTTATATACTTTATTGTAATTTCTTTAATTTTCGACTTGACTCCTAACACTTCAGCATCACCAAATCACCAGTATAGCCTTCTCTGGAGCCCTCCAGTCATTCTTTGCCAATGAAGTTTTAATTGTTACAACTTATTATTTTCCTGAGATGCCACTGTTGTTGTTGTTGCTGCTGTTGTTTCTTTTTCTTTCTTTTTTTTTTTTTGACAAATATTTATTGAAAGTCTAAGTTTTGGACTTGTTCCACAGACATGAAACAAATTAGGTATAGAACTGGGCATTGCCTCACTTCTACCTCTTAAATAATCAAAGAAGATTTTTTCCTACAATTAGATATAAAAATTTGGTTTCTTTTTAAATGAAAAAATCAGGAATGTTAAGTCTTTTTGTAGGTAGATTATGCATTTCTAACTTTTTGTTTAAGGTGACAAGCTCATGAATGCCCATAAGGGTTATTTTGGTGTATTTCCAGGAAACACAATTGCCAAAATTGTCTTTAAAAAACTCATATTTGGTCACGTAACTTTCCTAATCAAAGACTTTCAGTGTTTTTCACTGTATTAAAAATATAGAATTTTTTACATGAGCATCAAGGCCTCTAATGAGTCAGTATATGGTTAAACGCTGATCTTACTTTCAACTTACGCTTTTCCTTGCTCATTGTGCTTTGTCTACACCAATCTTCTATCTTCCCTGCCTCTGTGCTTTTACACATGCTATTCTTTGAATGGTTCTTCCATAGAACTATCGTCTTCCTTCTTTCTCCTTGATCAATTCTAATTTTCACAGTTTAACCTTAAATTTTATTTATTTGGAGATACCCTTTATTTGTGATTGTAAACTGCATCCTCTGTTATGCTCTGTGGGTAAAATGTTTAATATGATCTGTGTGATTATTTGTGCAATGTTTGCCTAACCATTATTATGTAAATGCTATCGAAAAAAAGCAGAAAATGGTCTGCTTGTTTAGAATTGAATTCTTAGCTTATAATATAATATCTGGCTCAGAAGAGGTGTTTAGGTGTTTCCATAAGAGGAAACATTTCTGGAATTACCATGCTTCAAATTATTTTCTTTAGATGAAAGTCAATCTTAATTCATAATCTATAGACTCTCAAGTAGCCTTAACAAAAATATTGCTAACATATGTGACAAATAAAATCTACTTCAGTAAGGATTAAATAATAAATTAATAAAACCACAAGCATGGTAATATAGAAGCAAATCCTTAAAGCATATCATTATGCACTTGAAACTATCATAAATAAATAATGTATATCAGTTCTGTGTCTGTTGCCACTGAGATCACAAGAATAGTTTTTAAGTTTTATTTTTGAACTTCCCCTAGTGAAATTTAATTAACTTTAAAACAATTTACTTAATTTTCCAGGCTATACAATATAAGTTAAGATTATTTTCTAAAGAAACATTTATATATCACAAATAATTGTTCACTTATCATGTGAAAGACACTGTGCTAAGTCCTGGAAGTCTTCAAAAGGAGATCTGAGATACATTTCTGCCTGTGAGCTAGACTATGAAAAATGAACAGATAATTCTGATAAGGAGAAAAGAGGATAAGAACTTTTCAGGTATAGCAAGTGTACAAAATGAGAATCTTTGTGGCCACATTATTAATTAGTTAGTTGATATATTTGAAACATAGAGTATATGGGCACAGTAAAAGAAATGGGGCTAAAAAGACAGTTTGGAATTAGTGTGTATAAAGTTCAAAATGTCTCTATATGGCATGTCAAAATACTACTTATTTATATCATAGGTGATCTAGAAAAAACAATCAAAAACTATTTTTTTCTTTGTGGCAAACAATGATTTATCATTTTCTATTATTAGGAGTATGAGGAGTGAATTATAAAGCAAAATATTGGAAACAAGAAAATGTTTAGCTAGAAAGTGCTTACATTGGAATAGCAAAAGATAACGAGGGTCTGGCCTTTGTGTAGGCGGATGTAACAAACCCCAAACATTTGAGGGCATTTACTTCTTTACGGCTGTGCTTCTTTCAAAGTCTGTCCTTGGGGACAAACTATAGTTGATACTTATCTTTGTAACTTGAGGGTCAGCACAGTCTTTGAAACATAGGTGGAGATCTAGACAGTGCTGAGGGAAAAGAAAATAATTTAGGTGGATATTAATGATTTAAGCAGCAATCTCAAAAGACTGAGGCAAAATGAGTAATGCCAAATAGGTTGGAAACATTTACTTTAAAGTGAAGAAAAGACCAAGATGTGTACCACTGCCTATTATAGTCAGCATTGTATTAGAGGTCATAGACAGCTCTGTGAGACAAAAAACTTAGAAACAAAAAGTTGAAAGAGGAAATGACATTCATTATTTGCATATCATGTAACTATTTACAGAGAAAATCCAAAAAAATCTGGAGACAAATATGTAGAAATAAAAGGTGAGCTTAGAAAAGATTAAGGAGAATCAAATTTGTCATAAAATGTTTTTGGTGTAAAAAATGTACTGTGCGTTATATATATGAAAAAGACAGTGTGTGTGTGTGTGTGTGTGTGTGTGTTATAATTTATATATATATATGTATATATATATATATACACACACACACATATTTCTATATACAAGTAACAAACAATATAGAAATAGAATTTTTAAAGACATCATTTATAATAGCTACAAAAAGTATAAATTACCTGGGAATAAATGAAACAAATATGTCTGAAAACTACATGCAAATATTGCAAAAGTCATTAAAGAAGACAGCTATGTGTCTATGGGTAAGAAGATAATATCAAATAAATATAAAAATTATTTTCAAATCGATACAAAGATTTTATTTTGTTCTGATTAAAATTCTAGCAGTTATGTTTGTATGTAATATGAATGGTTGATTCTGAAATTTAGATTATATAACAAGATACTTCTAAAGACAAAAAATAAGAAAGGGTTAAATATAAAACTCAGAAACAAACCCATACATATATGAAATCTTGATATGTTCCAGATGAAGCATAATGGATCACTGAGAAAAAGAGATACTGTTTAACAAATTAAGTGAGGAGGGAAATTATAAAGATAGGGGAAATAAAGTAATGCACACACTTGAATTAAACTAAAACACAGTACCAAAAATGCTAATAATAAAGTAATGCAATGATAAATTTGACATTAAGATTCATAACTTCTGTTTGTCAAAAATTTGATAGTGAAAAATACATAGGTAACACATGGAGAGAGGATATTTGCAGCAAATAAAATCAAAGAACAGATTAGATGATAGCAACATTATACATATCCTGGAAATCATTAAGAAAAAACAATTCAGTAAAAATTTTGGTGAAAGACTTGAGTAAACATTTCAAAAAATATGAAACAAATGTAACTAATACACTATAGGGGAAGATCAATAACACTAGTCAACAGGAAAATGCAAATCAAAACCACAATGGCATTTGAAACTTTTGATAAGCAAAAATTAAAAAAAAAAAATCGACAAAGATCAAGAGTTGGAGAGGCAATGAATTATCAACTTCTCTTGCATATTAATAATTAAGGTGCTGATTGGCTCAGTGGCTTTGGCAGTGTTGTACAGTAGAACTTTGAGATACATACCCTAAGGCTCAGAATATGCATATCCAAAAAAAATTTATTGCATGAGTACAAGAGGACATATACAAAAATATACATACTAACACAATGTATAACTTAAAAAGAAAAAAATTATATCCATTGGCTGGAGAACAAATTAATTATAGTAGGTGCAATTAATAAATATTATACAATAAAAACTGATGAACAAGAGTTATCAAGAAAACTTGAGTGAACCTTCATAACATAATTTTAGGTTAAAAAAGAAAATGTAGGAAGACATACTAGAGAATTATACTCATTCTCTCTATATAGTCCTCTCTCCGGAAATTCTCATTTCCACTATGTTTTGTCTGGAGGTAAATAGAGGGGAGGAAGGATATAATGAAACTGCTGGAAAGCTTGAAATGATGAAGACACAAGGTAAAAATAGAAGTAAAAGAGGTGTATTAAAGGAAACAGAAAAATAGAAAACAGTGTTTTGTTCGGAGATAGTGATTTCAGAGTTCAATACCTGGAAGTGAGGGCTTACATCTTGTGGCACTGAAGGCAAGGATATGGCTAGACATGTGGGTTACTAAAATATCCTTGGACATGGGGCTCGTCTCTCTGAGCAGTAGAGCTCACAGGACCCCAGTCAGAGTTTAGTGACATGCAGCCATGTTCATGCCCCCAGGGGTCTGGGCTAGGGTTCCAAGGATGCTTTATATCAGAAGCAGAGAAATGATAGTTATTTTGGGTTAAAAAATAAATTTAAAAATAACATAAAGTAATAAAATAAAATAAAAACATGACCTTGGAACAAAGAAGGCTCAGTACAGTTATTGAGTCGCTGTTGTAGATCACACTTATTGCTGTTGTTCTGCTTCTAAAAGACTTATTTTCTATCAACCTTATTTCATAGTCTGTTTAAGAGCTTGTCTGAGAACTCTTAAGAATATTCTCTGGCTGTGTTTACCTAGTTAATGAACTGAGCAGTGGGAGTTGCATACCAGTGTTCCGTGACAAGCTGAGCACTGGAGCCTTCAGTAAGAAACTGCGAAAAAGTCACATAGGATATCTGTATACTTTTAAACTACTATGCAGTCTTGCTTAGACAATGAGAAATAAAGCATCGGATTGGCCCATTCATTCTGAAACCCCTCTTGGACATGGCCTTTTCAGGAGGGGCCTGCTTTTCTTTTTTAAATCTCTTAAAGATCTTTATATAAATAGAGATCAAGTATGACCTCCATGGATACTTACAGGAAATGGTGCCACACATGGGCAAAGCTTCTTAGTCCAGCATCAATCACATCAATCACTGAGTGAGCTTTCTTATGCTTTAGATAGCAAGGTCCAGATAATGTATAGACTTGTGTCCCTCTGAGCAATGGTGGCAAGATTAAGATAACCTTCTTTACCTCGATTTAGTTAGTGAAGGTTCCAGAAGCACCCAATCAACTTCAGTTCATGGTGTTCCAGGAATAAACGACACTTCCAGTGTCAGGCCCAAGCTGCTAGCAGATGCCTCTCCCAGGTACTCTTTAGATTTACAATGTAAATATTATTAGTTTTCCTCTGGTCATCAAGGTTAGTATAACCTAATCATGTGCCTGCAGCAAGGAATTTGAGGACATCCTTATTTTCCATCTGTAGGACATTAAGGGCTGCAGACATTAACCTAAGACAATGCTCTCTGGACCTCTCTTTGGGTAACATAAAAGATTTATAAAGTTTTAAAATATAATTCTATTTCTCTGGCCACACATTCACTATCTCTCTACATAGTGAATAAAAAGAAACCCGACGATTAAAGTTCAGAGGTAGTCAAGGCTGTGTCCGAGACCCTCATTTCTTCTTAGTACTCTTTACTGAGGCAATCTTGCTTATATTCTTGCTTGCATTACATTAATATTTCTATGATGCTGACTTTAATATTAGTGTATTTACTCCCAACTCTAACTCACACATGCGTAATCAATTGTTTACAAGAAATTTCCACGTGGATGTTTCAGAGATGTCTTTAAGCCAAAAAAACAAAACTAAATGCATCCTCTTACTCACAATATAAGAATTTCTTCCACCTTCCATTTCTTATTTGAATTGATGACATCAGGTGAGAAAGCCATAAATATGGTACAAGTTTGCACGACATTATTAGTTCTCATAAAATAAGTTTTCCCTTCCTTTTAGATTGCAACCCCCTATAGCACTTATAGTTCTTAAAGTTGGCTAGAACCATGTAACTTGGTCCTGCAAAAGGGCCCTAAAGACATTTGAGAGGAAGGCCTCATGAAGATACCGGAAGAGTGAAGCAATTCGGATTAGGGCTTACCACAGGGAGGACAAGAGTCATTGAGAAACATACCTAAATTTTCATGAATAAGAAATGAACCGTCATTTTGATAAGCCACTGAGGTGTCACTGCTGTTCATATAGTAGCTAAGAACCCTGTAGTCATTTGCCTAAGTTTGACACCTAAAAGAATATTAAAAATTAACTTACATTCTTCTGTGAGTAGTTTCCTTGTCTATAAAGTGGTGATAGTATTAACCCTAACTTCATAGGGTGGCTCCAAGAATTGGAGGAGATAATTCATATAAAGCACTCATTAGAAGTTATGGTATAATGACTGTTAGCAACCTGTATATTTATTTTGTATTCACCATAAAATTATGTAAATTTTTGCTAGCTAAAATCTTTTAAATCTGTCTCTTTCTGTTCATCTTCACTGTTATCAATTGAATTTAATCTAAACTAACATAGTATCTTACCTAGACTACTTACTCAAATGGCCTCTTCACTAATCTCTCCATATCCACTCTCCATATTCACTCCAAATTGAAGCCTGAGTGGTCTTTACAAAGTGCAGATCTTATCCAACAACATTACTTCTGCTTAAGAGATTTAAATGGTTTCCTATTTAAATGTATTTCTATTACATATCCCCATGCCTTCTTTGTGCTCCATCAGCACTGACTGTCTATTAGTTTCTCAAGTACATGCCATGTTCCCTCCTTTCATAGGACTCTTACCTGTACTTTGTCACGGACTTGTAAAACTTTCTCTATTGAGTATCTACTTCTCATCATTCATATCTCAGTGTAATCACCACTTCCTCAGGAAATTTTACTCCAATTCTCTAGCCTAAATAAAGTTCCTTTATTATAAACTCTCATAAAACACTATTCCTTTACTTCTCATCACCTTTGTGAGAGAGACTCTCACACTTTGGAGCATAGTTAAATATTTGAGATTTGAATGTTTCACTCCTTTCAATAAGAATGTTCTCAGTGTTCCAAATTTCATTATCACTGTTTACTTCTACCTTAAAAGAAAAATAAGAAACTAAAAAAAATTAAAAAAGGAACAATAGTGGAATGTTTTCTTGTACCTATGTGAGAACACAGGAGGAAAAAATCAACACAAATGGGAATAGTATAGGTCAGAGAAGAACTTATGTAAAGTTATGGTGTCATATTTGCATGTACTGGGAAACTGCCTCTGTAGTAATAAGATAACAGTAATAAACTCACACATAGTTTACATATCAGTTTACATCCTCCAAACCTGGAAAAATCTTAGTCTGTGCTAAGGTCTGAAGTCAACAGAAGTTAGGTACTCCTGGGAGGAAAAAGCAAACCAATAATACAGGCATACCTTGTGGATATTGCAGGTTTAATTCCAAACCACTGCAATAAAGTGAGTAAGGCAATAAAAGAAGTCATACAAAATTATTGGTTTCTCAATACATATCAAAGTTGCTTTTACAGTATATAGTAGTTTAAAAAGCAATGTACATAACTTAATTTAAAAAATATGTAATTGCTAAAAAATGCTAATCATCATCTGAGCCTTCAGTGAGTCGTAATCTTTTTGCTGGTGGAAGATCTTTCCTAAATGATGATATGTGCTCACTTATCAGGATTGTGGTTGCTGAAGATTGGGGTGACTGTGGCAATTTCTTAAAATAAGACAATAGAGTTTGCTATGTTGATTGATTCTTCCTTTCATGAACAAATTTTCTGTAGCATGCTATAGTATTTGATAACATTTTATCCACAGTAAAACTTTCAAAATCAGAATCAGTCCTCTCAAACCCTGCCACTGCTTTATCAACTAAGTTTAGATAATATTCTAAATCCTCGTCATTTCTACAACCTTTACAGCATCTTTATGATGTAGATTCCATCTCAAGAAGTCATTTTCTTTGTTCATTCATAAAAGGCAACTGCTCATCTGTTAAAGTTTTATCATGAGATTGAAGGAATTAGTCAGCTTTGGCTCCAATTTCAATTTTAGTTCTCTTGCTATTTCCACCACCTCTGCAGTTACTTTCCTCACTGAGGTCTTGAATCCCTCAAGGTCATCCATAAGGGCTAGAATCGACTTCTTCCAAATTCCTGTTAATATTGATATTTGACTTTTCCCATGAATCAAAAATAGTCTTAATGACATCTAGAATCGTGAATCTTCTCCCTATGGTTTTCAATTTACTTTGCCCAGCTCCAACAGTGGAATCACTATCTTTGGAAACAATACCCTTATGAGATATATTTCTTAAATAATAAGACGTGAAAGTTAAAATTACTCCTTGATGCAAGGGATACAGAATGGATGTTGTGTTGGTAGGCAAGAAAACATCACTAATCTTGTTGTACCCCTCCAACAGAGCTCTTAGGTGACCAGGAGCATTACTGATGATATTTGGAAATGAATATTTTTTTTCTCATAAGTAGATCTCAACAGTGAGCTTAAAATGTTCAGTAAGCCATATTGTAAACAAATGTGCTGTCATCCAGGCTTCGTTATTCCATTTAAAGAACACAGGCAGAGTAGATTTAACATAATTCTTAAGAGCTCTTGGATTTTTGGAATGGTGAATGAACATTGGTTTCAACTTAAAGTCACCAGCTGCATTAGTCCCTAACAAGAGAGTTAGCCTGTCCTTTGAGTCTTTGAAAACAGGCATTGATTTCTCCTCTCTAGTTTTGAAAATCCTAGATGGCATTGTCTTCCAGTATAAGGCTGTTTTGTCTACATTGAAAATGTATTGTTTAGTGTAGCCACCTTCATTGATTGTTTTGGTTAGATCTGGATAACTTGCTGCAGCTTCTATATCAGTATTTCATGATTCGCCTTGCACTTTGATATTATAGATATGACTTTTCGTAAACCTCATAAACCAACCTCTGCTAGCTTCCAACTTTTTATCTGCAGCTTACTCACCTCTCTCAACATTCTTAGAATCGAGGAGAGTTAGGGCCTTGCTCTGGATTAGGAAGTACTGTGGCTGGTTTGATCTTCTGTCTAGACCAATAAGACTTTCTCCATATCAGTAATAAAGTTACTTCATTTTCTTATCATTTGTATGTTCATAGGGGTAGCACTTTTTATTTTCTTCAAGAATTTTTCTCTGTATTCACAGCTTGGCTAACTGGCACAAGAAGCCTAGCTTCTGGCCAGTCTCAGGTTTCAACATGCTTTCCTCACTAATCTTAATCATTTCTAGTTTTTGACTTAAAGTGAAAGACCTGTGACCCTTTCTTTTACTGGAACACTTAGAGATCACTATAAGGTTATTAATTAGCCTAATTTCAATGTTGTGTCTCAGAGACTAGGGAAGACTGGGGAGAAGGAGAGAGATGTTGGAATGGCCTGTCAGTAGAGAAGTCAGAACACACACATTTATCAATTAAGTTTGTTGTCTTATATGGGCATGGTTTGTGGTTCCTCAAAACAATTACAACAGTAACATGAAAGATCACTGATCACAGGTTACATGAAAAATACAATAATGAAGAAGTTTGAAATATTATGTGAATTACCAAAATGTGACACACAGAAACACTGAGTGAGCGAATGCTGTTGGAGATATGGCAATGATAGATCTGTTCAGTGCAGGGTTGCTACAGACCTTCAGTTTCTGAAAACATAATATCTATGAAGCACGAGAAAATGAAGCACAATAAAACAAGGTATGCCTGTATGCCTCATTATACATTTTTAATAAACATAATCCAATTTTTATATTTTCAACTAGTAACTGTACTGCTTGAGATCTAGGGAGTAAAGTTTCATTACTCATCAGAATCTAACAAAAAGGAGCACTTTTTATAACAACACTATTAAGTTCATATTTATGTATTTAGCACATTCGATTAAAGTCAGTTTCCTCTTCTAGACTCTAAGCTATCACATCATGCACCGTATCTCTTTATGATCATCATTGCTTACCCAGTACCTAACACAAAGCTTGATTTATAATATAGGTTCACAAGTTTTTGGATATAAACAAATGGGTGCATACTCAGTTAGAAAGTTAATAAACAGACTCATAGATATAGAGGACAAACTGACAGTTGCCAGAGGGGAGAGGTGGGGTGGGGATAGGTGAAAAACATGAAAGTAAATAAGAGGTAGACATCTCCAGTTATAAATAATTAATAATAATAATAATAATAATAACAAAGGATATAATGTACAGCATAGGGAAAATTGTCAACAATATCATAGTAATTTTGAATGGTAACAGATGTTTACTAGATTTATTGTGGTGATCACACTGTAAAGAATATAAATGTTATATCAACGTTGTATACTTGAAACTAATATAATGTATGTCAACTAAACTTTAATAAAAAAAATTAAAAATAGAGGGTTAATAGAACAAGGCAGGATTTAGTGTGCTGGGATGAGAAATCGGAAAATGCCAGGGATGGCAGAAATTGCAATATGTTTTACCATATCTGTTTACACATTTCTCCGAGTAATAGAACCTCTGACTTTTACGTGACGCATGGTTGCCCGAATTAAAGTCCACATTTCCTATCCTACTTTACAGCTAAGTGTGGGCATATAACTAAGTTTTGACCAATATAATGTGTTACTTGTATATATCTTTACATGGAAGGAGCAAGACCATTTTTTTTCTTTCCTTTTGTCCTTCCTCCTGGTGGAAGTGTGGATATAGTGGCTAAAGTTATAGCAACTATTTCAAACCATATGAAACCCTTAAATTGAGTGGTGAACACACAATGCAATATACAGATGATGTATTATTGAATTGTACACTTGAAACCTATATAATTTCAACTACCAAATTCGCCTCAAGAAATTTAGTTTAAAAAAGAAGCTGAGATATAAGCAATGTTAAAAAATACTTTAAAATATTATAAAATTTTTTCCCTTTTATTTCCCCTTTTAACAGGAATTTTGACTAAGGCGAGTGGAACTCATATGGAACTCATTGTTCAGTGCATTAATTATGTTGAGTTAGCTATTAAACTCTACAGCTTGACCTTAAGGTTAACTGGGCTAATAGAGAGTGTTATATTTTTTAACTAATCTATTATAGAAATCTCTAGTTGAAGTGTAGGAAAATAGCAATCCTCCTTTGTAAAATGGCAGGGATATATTTGTTTAAATTTTGTTTTAATTATACTCATAATAAATGTGAAAGCAAGGTAGAGTATAAGGTAACACATTAAAAATGATTCTTAAAATCTTACAGTTCAACAAGATTCACTAAGAAAGGGTTCCTTATCTACATTATGACATATTTCTTGAGCTATCTAAAATAGAAATTGTAATAATTTGAATTAGACTTTAGCACTTAGGGTATAACTTGCATTGGTTTCCAAATTTAGCATTCTTTGACAAGTACTAAAATATAAATCTTCCCCGTTTCAGAAATATTCTTGGGCTCCATTTTGTGAAATTAATTTTATTGTGAAAATATCCCCTTTACATATGGAGTTAGAAACACTATTAGATAAGAAGACAAAATTGGCAATATTAAATTCTTTACAATTACAAGAGCAAGGTCTGTTCTGTCTCCACTTCACCTGAACCACAATAGTTCTAGGTTTTATTTATTTGCAATACTAGTTTTCAGTATAACATTTTCCTTGAAGAAAGGGGTCTTGTTCTGGGTAAGAGTGGAGAATGGAATGCATACACCAAATTTTGCTTCCTACTCAACCAGAAAAATTACAACAGAGAAGTCTTTTTTTTTTTTTTAATGTGTAAAACTCCGAGAATAAAGAGAATAAGAGAAGTGAGAATTAAAAAAAAATTAGGAAGGATAAAAGCATATGAACAAATGATAGTTATCTAAGCTGATTAGGAAAAAATAGAATCCTATGTGGGTAGTATGAAAAGCTGAGTGCTAACTAGATTACTTATGTCACAAAATCCTCAAAAGCACAGGAACCAGCTTCACACTGTACATTAATAACTAGTAGTATAGGAGAGAGAATACAACAAAGAGGACGTATTAAATATAGTTTGAAAACAGTAGTTCACTACATTCCTGTTTCTCTTCTTCACCCCTAGGACCCTGTTCTCCACCAACTCAGCAAAGTGATAGGAAATTATTCTCAAAGAAGAAAAAAATGAAGGACATCAGACTGGTGGATGCCAAGTCCAGCTGAAAGACTGAGTACTAAATTTAAAATGGGTGATTAAGTGACCTTAGCCATTCTGAATGCAGAATGCATTGATCTCAAGATCTCTTAACCCATGATTACCAGAACATTGGCAATCAAGGCCTTAATTTCTAAGCAGGAAATTTAAAAAATATTTCTCAGAGGAACTTGACAGACTCAAGATAAAAGACCCAGAAGAACATTTTGGAGAAGAAGACCATTTTGAAGGATTCATTAACTAATAGCCCATCTAGTACAATCTATGGTAAACATCAAATTAGATGAATATTTGCCCCTACCTTACTATTCACATAAAACTTTTAAATCAGATTTTAGACCTTTTTTCTTAATTATTAACAGGTTGTTAATAATTAACAAACATCTGAAGAAAACCTCTAATATAGAAAATAGAAATCTAAACAAGCATACATAAAAATGTAACAGAGAAAACTGAGGTCTTTTCAGGAAAAAGGAGATGTCATATGTTAATATTAATGTCTTCAGAGATATAAGAGAAGATATAGCCATAAAACAAAAGCTCATAGAAACTAAAATAATTGGCAGAAATGAAAATGCTCAATATCATATTTGGAAGATAAAAATAACAGAAATGAGAAATAGGAAAACAAAAAAATAAATTTAGACTCAGTTTAGACTCAACAGTTCAGGAGCTCCAATGCTAAGAGTGAGAAAAAAAAGCAGAGAAAGAAAGTTATTTCCAAATTGAACGACGACAGTAGCCAAATTTTAAAATTCAGCAAGCACCCAGCACAATGGATGAAAGAAGTTCCATGGCTATCATTGAGCTATCTTAGGATGCTGGGGACAAAGAGAAGATCAAGCAAACCTAAAAGAGAGTAAACAAACAAAAACTCACATACAAAGAACCAGAGATCTCAGTGACTTCAGATTTGTCCACAGTAGACTGGAAGTAAGAAAGCAATAAAATAATATTTTCAAATTTATCTAAGAAAATTATTTTTAAACTTAGGATTCTATACCCAACAAAACTAACAATTTTTTATGAGAGTAGAATAAAAACATTTCTAGACTTCTAAAATATTTTTAAATCATTAGAATTTAGTATATAAACTCATTTAATTATAACAAGAAACATATTTAAAAAATATACAACTGAGTTTCAAAATATTTAAAACATTGTAATTAATAAAATATCCTTAGCTATTTTACAGATTTGTAAAATATAATATATCCCCTTAGTGTTCCCATCGTGGTTAAGGTAATTCAATTGTAAATATGTGACTATATCTCCTCAGTATTCAGTTGTTGGGGTTTCTTAGCTGTGATATATAAATATGAATCCTTGGTGTTTTCATCTGGTTAGGGTCTTCTAGTTGTGGTATATGTGTCTCCATTGATTACCTGGCATTATGAGGTTATATTGACTGGAACAGAAGTCCTCTCACTTTCTTTCTTATAATTTGAGTGTTATACTAGAGAATAATTCTTACTCCAATATACTGCCTTTTCAGAGAGAAGAGGCATTCTTTCATTGGTTAAAATTATTTTGAAAGTAATCTAGATTTTATGAAAATTAAGAATAGTACCTCATTTATTCACAAGCACCTGATGAGTAGGTAAATATTTGTTTTGGCAATATGTAGAAATCTCTTAGGAAATGGATAAAAAATAAATATTATATACTATTTATATATTCTAAGCTTCCTTTACAGTTAAAATACAGCAGGTTTTTTAACTTTTCAAAATTTGTTAATTTAATACTTATTGTCAAATTTTACCAAAAATCTAAATAATTATTTCTAACTATTTAAAGGATAATTAAGTTGTCATATCCTGCTTATTATTAAGGTTGTTTAATATGATACAAAATTAAAATTAAAAAATATTTAAAAATCTAATTAGAATTTGATTAATAAAAAGCTTAATATTCTCCAAACTGAACATTTTTATGAACTAGGTTATTTGGGGTTATTTGCCACTAAAAAATAATTTTTACCAGTGACTTGTATAACTCTCTAAAATTAAAATTTGGGACAAAATTATCACTGAAATATAAATTTTAATTTAAAATACTCCACATACTAGAAATTTGAAAACACTTGGACTTTTAATTTTTAACTTAATTAGATATTAGTAATTTGATTATGCAAATTTCATGAGTTTAAATGCTTCACAGAACTTCTTTATTTAGTCAGTTGTTTTAGTTAAAATGTGTATCTTTTTTGCTTAATAAATGTTATAATTTGTGATTTAAAAATAAATCAACACCTCTAAATCACACACATCGTTATTAATTCCTGACATTGAGCCTATCTCTTCCTCTCCTTTTGCTGAATTACATTGAATTATAAATGCACAAGGAAGTCTTAAATTGGAAATTAGTTCACCTTCAAATATAATACTAGTATCACCAGTCTCACACAACCCTATGAACATAAGTCAATGTCCACTCATAGAAGAGAAGATGACTGTTGCCTCTGGAACTGCTATTTTTCTCATTTAAACTGCCCTAAGCCTGAAGATTACATTATACTTCCCAGTCCAGTTTTCCTGTGTCTAAGTATCTCATCACCTGAGCTTTTCTTTTTTCTTTTCTCCAGGTAGTTGGGGCTTGGTCATTGTTGATAACTTAGAAGACTTCAGGAAGCGTACATCCCTTAATTCAATGAGCATATTGTACATTCATTTATACGTACAAAAGAAAAATAGAAGTCAAAGCTGAAAGTAAAATGGACATAATTTTAATGATTTTTTTTAAATTTTTGTGCATTGGATTCAAACAGCAAACTGTGTGCACTCAACTGTTATCACAATGTTGTCAAGAGGTCTGTGTCTTTTACCATTTTACACACAATTGTTCATTACAGTATGTTGTCAGCCTCGTGGGAACCAGGGGTGTGGCATGGTAAGCAGTGGTGGTAGTGCACCTAGCTTTTATATTATCTAACTTGAAAATATTTCTCTTCTATGATTCCTCTTTTTCTTGATAAAAATAGTTTTCACCAAACGTTGGTGGTGCACACGCACTACCATTCATGCTTGACATCACACCCCTGACAGGAACACATGTTCTTATTTTGTTGATAAAAAGTATTACAAAAATTTCCATACAAAAACTATTTTCATAGAAATCTTGCATTTCCACAAATAAACCTGAACATTTTTTGAAAAAAAACTGCTCAAGATTTTTGTTCATTTAACATTGTGACTGTATTGATAAATGCAGTCCACTTCAAAGTTCTCCACACACATTTTTCTACAGATGACCAGTCGCCTTTTTTCTTTCACTGAAATCTGCCCAGGCTCTATCAAGTTCATTTATAGCAGAGAGTAAGGTTTGGATTAACATATTTGAATGTTAAAATGAAAGCTTCAGTCTTCCACATAACAATCAATACCCAACCATCTTTTATAATGTAAGACAAAGATTGCAAAACATCATCCTTTTTAATTCAGAATATCTGAACCAACTATTGCTTTTTTATTCTTGATGTAAGGTTGAGGAAAGGGTATCAGGGTGTGGGGTTAGGTAAGGACCTGGTAAGTTACATGTTAAATCTCCTTCCAGTAAATTAAAAAAATATATATATTCCCTTGGTAATTGACACTTCTATCTCAATCGATGACACAAACTGTCCAAAAAAAAAAAAAAAGAAAAAGAACAGAAAGAAAAACACTGATGAAGATATGCTTTATATTCCACTTGCTATGAAACTCAGATTTGTTTTGCATTACATTTTTTCACATCCTATAAATACATATCGTCTATTCAGATGATCATCGTACTGAATAGGGGCTAGTAACATCACCACCTCTATTATCTGGGTGTTCAGAAGACTGTACTGTTTCTTGTAACACTACAGACTTTGCTGATTCCAAGTATTTTTATGCTTACTGATTTTTTTTTTTTTTTACTGATTACCCTTGGGGCGTTGACATTCCATCTCCTGGCAACAGTTAGACTTCTAAAAGAACCTGCAATTTCATACTAGACTGCATTTGAAACCAGCCACAAAATGCGCATATAACATTCACTCAGAAGAAGGGAGGAACCCATGATAAACAGTATAACCCCGTGTAACTTGGTTGATCCATGATGCTTGTAAATCAAGTCTGATCATTGCAACTGCTTAGATCACAGTCTCTAGTTCATAGACACAGCGGCATGAGGTAACTCATTTTATTTTGCACAGGTTGCATATTTCCACAGGAAACATTCTCGCTAAATTGTTTGGAAAAAGACGACAGTTTGTGCTTGGGTGTTTGGCTTCCCAGCTTTATGCCATGGTTTCTTTACCTGGCAACCTTCTGTCGTTAAATGTGTGCATGTTGATGACTTCTTCTGTTTTCACAATAACTGGGGCCTGTGGCTTGTGTTTTAACCGACGCTGGCACTTCAGGGACATCCTCAGTTCTTCTACCATGGCACTACAGAAGGACCTCTACAGAGTAACACAAAAAATGAAATATTACAAAACGGATAAACTGCAACTGTCCAGAAACAATAGTAAAATCATTCTAAACAGACTTGTCAACATAACAGCTTTGAAGGTTTGAAACGTTTCATTTTAAAGGTTATAACAAATTGTTATACTTTTAATACACAAAACATGATCTTTAAAATTTTCATCAGTGAGCTAGTTTAAAGAAAATCTCCACCTGATAGTGAAATGAACTGCCAACTAGTAATGCATATATTACATATGTTGAATAAGATTTTTCAGATTTAAAATTAATTAGCATCATAAATATATATCTACTTTAAAATTTAAATTAAAACACATATACACAAATCAATAACCAGAAATCTGTTCTTGATGTTAAAAAAATAGAAGAAATGTATTAATTTTTAGATTACAACATGATATATGAAAATTTTCTTTAAACATAGGTTCTTCATTGTGCATCTCAAAACAGAACAAAGATAGCACTCACACATAAAATAGCACTCAGACATAAAATATGGAAAATAATTTCTGGTATTATATCTTTTTGTGATTGTGATTATGCCTATAAAACTATTGATGATGATTAAAAACAAACGTGATTTAATCATGAAATAACACATTGTAGCACATTAAAAATCCATGAAAACTATTAACTTTTTTTCTCATCATCAGCTTAACTGAGAGCTGGTAAATAATTTATCTTATGAAGAAAAAATGACCCTATAAGTATTTTTTTAGTTCTCATTTAATTGGCAATAGATTTGCTAGAAATTCAGTGTATCTGGGGCTTATTTTAATATGCTCCTCAAAATTCCTTTTACAAAGTCAAGGGTGTGAAACAAAATTTTATTAGTTTCCCTCTCCAGCTAATTGAGATACATGTGTATTAGTTACATATAGATCAGATTCAGGAACCAGTTTCATATTTTAGTTGAAACTCAGATGGGCTGAGACTTAAGCTCTTTCTCTGTAAGAACTAAAAATATGGAAAATAACCAAAAATGTGGACGAGTGAAAAATTTATACAACTCCAAAAAGTGATATGAAAACATAATGAAATAAACCTAATAAAATATGCATGTGAGGACTTGTTTTTTCTTTCACGTGTTACTGCTTTGCTGTTTATCAAGTTAGGCTAATTCCAAAAGAATACAGGATAAAAATATTTAATGCCACATATGTGTTTTATGTTTAAAAAAGTATTTTGCATACATAATCTTTTGTGACAAACTAATACTTTGAATTAGAGTAGGCATCTATATGACAGAGAAAACTGATTCAGAGAGAGGATAAGTCACTTCATGCAGCTCACACCTGAGACTCCTGCAAGATATCCTGATACCCAATTTTGTGACTTTTCACCTTTCCCTAGTACCTTCTTGTCCATTCCTGGCTATATCCTCATTTTTCTTTTATGGTTTCCTGAAAAGTTTTCTTAGTAGTCTTCCCAACTATATGCCTAGTTTGTTTCTTTCCAAAAGGCTCACAATTATCAGAATAATCTATTTTTTTAATTAGATTTCTTTTAAAGCATTTTCTTGTCCAAGTAACAGGTGAAATCCAAAGCTATTTTTTTCTTATTCAGCTTCCCTTCCCGCCTTTCCTTTTTTTTCTACACATACCCATCTCTACCTGGACTTCCAAAGTTTTTCTCTTTTGTTTCTCCTTGCTCTGGTATCCTGCTAAGTTCTTTAATCCTTAATATCAATTTAATTTTATCCCTTACCTCAGGACATGACTCAAGTTTTAATTTACTCAGGAATCACTTTCCAATGGACCAGGCTCATTGTTTTCACTTAGTTTAGTTTTGTCCCTTTAGTATTTTGCACTTATTATAATGTTTTCCTATCTGGCCTCTAGGTCTTTTATGTATCCCTCTCAATGGCACTGATTTTACACACGTGTTTTTTTTTTAAATGTTGATTGAATTAGCAATAGACATGTGTGACCCTAATACTTTAATTCTTATTTGACAACTTTTCTAATTCAATTGCTTAAAAAATTTTTTTCAGACACTTAGTTAAATGCATTATATATAAGTTAATTAATCAGGTAAAACTTTGATATTTGTTTAATAACCTTTAATTAGTAAAAATATTAATATATTAATACCTGTAATGGATGATGATTAAATGCTACACGTGAATTCCCCACTAACTAATAGAGTTACTGTCATGCATTATTTATTGTGTGTTAAATTATACGGTTCTAAAATTCATAAATTATATTTCTATTAAAGTATTTATGACACCTGACAGCCAGTATATGGACACAGTGTTTCTTATTGCTTAATACCTACTATTAGATGTACTTATTAAGAACATGATGATAATGATGATGAAGATGGTGATGATGACAACACTGTAGAAATGGAAAAATCTGACTCCAAAAGGGGGAGGAATACATAGTCTTGAGGTAACTTAGTCTTGGCTCTCTGTTGAAACATTTAACAGAAGAATTGATTAGATAATATAACAGGCCAGAACTTGATTCCACTGACACTTAAAATGTTATATGAATAACACTGAATTGTTTGAAATAAGCCTTCATTTAAAACTAATATATTTCCCAAATGTTATTAATTTATAACATCTTTTTCTTGGAAAACTCAGTTTTTAGATATTTAAATTATATTAGTTTCAAAAAATAATAGAATTGATGTATCAATTAATTTTTGTCCATACTAAGAGAGTGGTCTAAACAACTGATTTTCTTAGGGAAAAAAAATCGTATAAATGTACATACCCATTCAACTATGAAATGATTCAATTTATTTCTAGTAAGTTAAGGAGTAAAGTGTATTTAGTATGCTATATAAAACTTCAGACTACAAATAAAAACATAAAAATTATTTTAAAACAATTTTATGTAATGTAAAATTTATAATGCCGAGTGATATAAAAGATAGGTTAAAAACCTGCCCCGAAGTTAGTCTCTTTCATTTTTTATAATTTAAAATTACCTTAAGTAAATTATATTTACAAATTTAGAAACTGAAAATTGTAAATTTGTAACTCCACCATTATCTTTTTAGGCTTTATCTATTTTACAAAGCCATTAGAAAGGGGAAATTTTAATTAAGCAACCTTTAATCAGCCAATCAATAGCCTTGACTATACATCAAATTACCACTTTTATTATTTTTTATGTAAGAATCTAAAGTTAAAATTGCAGAGATGATTGTGGTAGTTGTTTCCCCGTGATATATGTTGCTAAAAAATTACTATGTTTGATTTTAAATAAAGTTCTATCATATGACAGAGATTAACTGTCTCCCCTACTTTATATGATGACTGAAAATTTTTAAATGTCTTTTTATTGAAATATAAAATAAGGGTTTGAAAAACCCAAGCGAATCTAGAGGGAGTTTCCTGGCTTATAATAAAGAAGAAAAGGGAAGTGGAGGAGAAGAAGGAGGAGAAGAAAAAGGACGAGAGAAGGAAGGAGAAGGGGAAGAAGAAAAAATAAAAGAAGAGGATGGGGGAAGAAAGTAGGAAAGACAGGAGGGTGATACAGAGGGAGAGAGAGAGAAATAAATCTATTTTTTTTGAATCACTTCTCCTTCGGGATGAAAACACACAAATTGTGTTACTAAATAAAGTAAGTTTCTTAGGGTGAAAACAACAACAAAAAAATGTTTCTTCACATTAATATAACAGACTACAAAAAGAAAAAAGAAAGGCACAAGGATACTAACCATTATTAAAAACCTCTTTTAGTAAGTTTCAAAAGTTTACTAAACAGTGTCTGGATGGTAGGGTGGCACTAACCAAATAGAAGATTCCTGAAAATGAAAATTTAAATCTTTGAGCTGTTAGCATGTAATTGCATTTAAATTAGTAAAACTCATTATAAAATTCACTATATTGAATGAGGCAACCTGTATTTACACATCTCTAATTCTTAAAACAATGAAGGCCCGCAAATCTTAAAATTATGAATTTGAATATATTTACATTGCTTTAAAAGGCTATATTTTTAAATTTTGAGTATGATAAGACCAAACAGTTTGCTGATAAATGTTCTAAATAATATCGGTATTAGTGTTATAGAGTAATTTATTACTAAGAGCTTAACTTTTTCATTTATAGATATGTTTATATGATAACATGATGTGAAAGCACTTGGAGAAGCACATTTTTTATTAGTAATCTAGTTGTAAATATGTTCAACATTGAACACTGACTTATTTAACTTCATTTTAAGTTAAAACCTTTATTTTTAGCCATTTCTTTTTTATATATAGCAACTGATGAAAAGTAACTAGTTTGATTTTTTGAACTTTGAAGCTCATCACTTTCATATAGAATATATGTAGTCATTTATTACCCAAAGAAAAAATAATCAGAAAATGTTATACACTGCTATCAAGTCTATAATTAGTATTTACTTTTTAAGGAGGAAACTCTATTTTATGTATCTTCCTATCTGATTCTTTGATAGTTTAAATTAATTACATGACATTTCAATATTCATTCAGAATAATTTCCAACCATTTTATCATACAGTTACTACTTGAAGCCCTATCAAAACATCTTCAAGCTGCTACTATCAGATTTTGTAACTCAATGTTCTAGCACAATGTTCTAGCTTATAACAACCAAATTTTGTTTTGTGTTTGCCATATAAATTATTTATTAACTGATTATAGATACTTAGCCAATTCTCAGATGCTTTTCTAATTAATTTCTGATGCTGTAGGCCATTTGATGAAGAATTTCATATTATATATATTAGAGACAAATCAAAAAGTCACTGTTGTACCTACAGAAAGTTATCATAATAGATAATAACTAAATTAGCTAAATAATAATGAAAATGGAATAGAAAATATATATTATGTACTATGTAATATTTATTATAATATTGGTGTATTAAATGAGGAAAATGAATGTCATTTCATGTGACTCTTTCTTTTGATTTATACTTTTTAGTTTCCAGTCTTTTAAAAATATCAAATAGCTAATGCTATACATCAGAAGTGTGAATTGACCTAGGGCTATATGAATGCAACAGTGAAGCGATGGGAGATGAAAAATGACTAGTTAAAACACTCATGCCAAATTATATATATAACAACTTTGATCTCAGTTTTATAGCAGCTATTTTTCTGAAAAAATATATTATTTAGATAAGCTGTGCATCAGTCAGACAGGACTTTACATGTAGGTTCTTTAATGGTCTCATTGCTTAATTGCTGTAACTTTGTAGCTAGAGAATCTAAAACTCAAGAAGTCAAGTTTTCTATCTAAAGTTATGCACATAACTACGATCAAAGCTAAGAAAGGAATGCTGCTCTCTTGACTTCCATTCTATGAATGCTCTATTATATATTATATTAGCCTGCCTCATTAACAGTGATTTGAATTTCAGTTGAGCCTTTTACCTGTACTGTTTTTAATAAATGTTAATTTTTGAATACAAATAATAAATTAGAGAGAAAAAACAATTATAAAGCAAAAAGAAATATATTTTTGTCTCAATAAATAAAATGACAAAGCATCTTATGTTTTTGCCTGGATTATTTTACAGTGGTAAACATAACTAAAGATTAAAATATTCTCAGAAACCTTGACTCTTTCAGAAAGTTACCAACATCTTTATATTGCATTTTGCAAATACAATGAGACAGAGAAAAATGGAGCATCATTATACATTTTTACACTTCCCCTACTTAAGTTAGAAAAATCGATAAATAAGGTCTGACAAGTTTCAGCACCACTTTAGTGAATGTGGTTGTGAAATGCATTGTAAGAAAAAGCAATGTTAATCATCACATTCTTGCTGGTAGTCATAATGATGCAATTTTTCAACAAAATATAAAACATCCAAAAATTAATGCTTCATTACAAGAAATCTCTCTTTTCCTATAGCCCAACAATGAAAATATATCATTTTTATGAATAATAATTATTATAAAAATAGATGCTTATTATATTCCAGACACATCCAAAAAACTCTTTGCATATTATCTATCTTAACTTTTAAAACACTTTCTTTTGTGATATATTTGTAACCCATTTATTTATTAACTTTAACAGACATGTAAAGAGAGATTAAGTAATTTTATTCAAGGTTAAATAAAGTTGAGAAATGATTCCAAGTCTTATTTCAGAACTCCTGCTTAATGATTAGAAATAAAAATAACTAGACAGTACTTACTATCAAAGCCTACAATCTATTTATCTATATCAAAATCTTACTCCACACGTTTTATCAATGAAACCTTAAGAAGAAAAACTATCAAGAAAAGTAATTAAATATTCTACCTCTATTTTGTGCAATATGACATAATACAATGTTAGACTAGGCATTTTTGGCCTTGAGAAACGTACTTGACCCATGAGACACTTATCTTCATTTGCACAATATGGATAATATTTACACAGTTCTCAGAGTAACTTCATACTCCAAGGAGATATTATATTTAAGAGCTCTAAAGTTGTTTATAAAAATAAGGAAGTGAAGCTATCTGTCAACCTATAATCTTAATTTTAAAACATCATATATGGGCATAAAAGGGTTATCATACAGAAATAACAAAAATCTTTTTGCTGATTTGGAAGTAGATTAGTGAGTAAAATAAAGATTGTCATCTCTTTTTAAAGTATGATTTTATATTTAAGTGCAAAAACATTTTTAAAGCCACCCAGATATTTCTTTTATGGGTCATTAATGGAAATTGAGAAATGATCTGCTCTAAAATAAAAGCAGTAACATAAAACAATGCAAAATAGACTATTTGTCCAAAGTTTATTTGCAGGTTTTAGCTTCTGTATAAAAGTGATTTATAGCTAAATTTTACTCCATTGAAAATTTGTTTAAAACTTTATAAATCTTTACTGATGATTTATAGCAGTGTTTGCCTTCCTGTATCTTATTCAATAAATGGCTTCTTTTAAAAAGCATTGCTTCTGCTAGCACTAATTCTTCAACATTCTGAAAACAATTTGTGTAGAAGGGTCTGTGAACAACCTGTTTTCATTCTCCTGGTTCCATGAAATACAGATTCAACCAACTTTGAAAAGTGTTTTCCTTGTGAATAATATTTCACCCAGCATCTCTAGTTCTGCAGGTTTAAACCATTCTAATTTCTCCTAACATACTCCAAATTGAATTGTTTCATTCATTTGTCCTACTATGAGTTATAGCTGCCTTCTACATTTGTTATTCAATTATAGACTGAAAAACATTCTATGAGCCCTGGACAAATACCATTCTTTAGAGATTTCTTGGATATGACTTAACAGTTTTCTATAATACAAATAACTACATTGACTATAATGGACTCTATCCTGAAAAACAACAATACCGAATAGTTCTTAAAATGTACATCAATCATTTTAGAGGAAAGTTAGAGCAAAAATATATGTCCAAGATAAGACACATAACTTACAAATTTAATATCTGAGAAATAATTTATATTTTTATTTCTCAGATGTATTTACTACATTTCGTTTATATTTAAGTAATAAGAAAGCAAATACTTTTGTCGTTAAAGTTTTTCATGTCATGAAACTCAAAGATTTGTGTTCAAACTGTTCAATAAAAACAATTTGTATAGGTAAATCTATTTTCAATTACATGGGAAAGAAAATATTTCCATGTAAAAATCAGACCAAAATGAAAAGTCAAGCTATTTATGTTATATTACTATTCTTGCTGAAAATCAAAAAAAGGCAGAATTATGTATACCTTTTAAAGAGGACATATTCAATTATTTAATAAATGAAGATTAATTTTTAAACTTAAATTAATAAACCATAATTATGTCATAAAATAGTTTTATAAAAATTAAAATTATTCTAATCACTTATAATTCATGCTTATAAATATTACCATGGAAAACCATGGTAAAAATTACCATGGAAAAATTTTGTATATTAAGCAGCTTTTTACAGTTAGTTATAAGTAAGACTAAGAAGGTAGGAAAGAGGATCTTTCAAACAAATTCACGTCACCTAAAGTACACTAATAATTGCTTCAAGGGTACAACAGTTTCGTAGATTGCTTACTAAATGAATCCCAAGTAGTAATATATTTAAAATCAGCAAAAAGATAAGGCAAAAAGACAATAAAAAATGCAGATGTTGATTAGTTATCTTTTCAGATACATTCAGTGAAAGAAAATTTTTTGAATATCTTTCCAAATGGTCAAGTTACATTTTGGAAAAATTAAAAAAAAAATTTCTATTTATTTTAAAATTTTAAATAAATGAAAAGCAATGTATCTTTAAGACATTAATATTTGCATCAAAATTAAAATCATTAAGTGCTATAAAAATTGGAATACACCATCATGTGGTTATCTGAAAGGAATACAATTTATAGTTATTGAATTTTTCCAAACCATAGTTCAGCATTATCTTATGTTTTCAATTTTAACCTACCCTCATTTAAAAATGATACATTCTAAGACTACGCTTAATTATTCAAACAGCTTGAAAATATAAAAAAACATTAGAGGCATCAAGATGTATTCCATTAATATTTTACAAAATATGTGTTACAAACATTTTATACTCACCTTTAAATGATAATAATTATTAATTTTATTATTAGCATTGTTAAAGGTAAGACTTAACATGGAAAGATATTAGCTACTCATAAATTTTATCCATGAAGTTCATATTTAACTAGACTGTGTATATTATATCTGCCAGCCTACTTAGATCAAGATAAGAAATTTTATTTTTCTTTTAAAAAATATTGGATTACAACAGACTAAAGAAAGAAGAAAGAAAATGGAGAAAGAGAAGGGAAAATAGATAACAAAACACTTTGGGGCTAGTATGGTGAATAATATATCCTTGCTTACTTTCAATGTGCAAAACATAACTCATTGCATGTTTGGTTCTCAATAAATAATTACTGAATAAATGAATAATTTCATAAAAGTTTACTTTATTTTTAAAATTAAAAAATAGATGAAAGGCACAATTATAAGTATAAATAAATTGAATTTCTCTATGTTCTCAGGCATATCTTATGATAAAAATCTAGGAATATTTTATGGCTAATTGTAATAAATTAAGTAAGGTGTTTATAGCCCAACTGAATAAAATCTTTTTCTTGAGAAAAATGAAGAAGAATTAATTCCAAGAACCTAATTTATCACAATAAATAAAATGTGTCATTCTAATAAACCCCATAATTATTTGATAAACATAATTCTTTCAAATTATAGAAAAATATAGTTCTTTTTTTACTCTTTATGATAGACTTATAAATTGGTCAATGAAATCAATTTCATTATTAATTTAAATCAACAGAAAGAAAGAATAGGTAGATGATAGGTAGATATAGGTAGGTGGATATATGATATGTAATAGAAATACATGATAGATGATGATCATAAATAGATGATAGGTGATAGATGATATATAGAGATGATATATAGATGATAGATGATAGATAGATAGATAGATAGATAGATAGATAGATAGATAGATAATAGATATGTAAATAGATAGATAATAGATAGATATTATGCCAACAGGCAGTACATGATTCTTTGGAGATACAAACCAAAAACATTAGATTCTGTCCTATAGGAACTAAGATTCTAATAGGGAGAGAGGCATCCACACATAGAAACGAATAAATAGGAATAAAATGTGTGCTAAGGGAGAATGGAGATAGGCAGAGCCCTTACAGAAAAAAAGGTATCTAGGCTTAATGTGGTTTGAAGTGGGTAAAATGTCTTTCCAACTTTCTCAAAGCGGGAGGAAATGTTTTCAGAATGATGATAGTACCTGAAATCAGCTAAATAAAAAAATAAATAAATAAGGTGAGATATACATGTCATACATTTTTCATTGGAATAGGAAATGAAACCTAACACCATCTTGTGGAAATAGCTGTGCGTTGTGCCCAAACCTATTATATCTATTAATTAATTAGGTAAAGTTTTCTGGGCAAGCTGTGCCTAGTCTTGAGTGCCTAAACAAAAAAGACTAGTGGGAGTTTGCCAAGGAGGAAAATGGGCAAGGTTTGCTTAAGTCAGATGGAAGAGGATTTGAAATATCTGGATGACCTTGGAAAATTAAGAGTAATTTAGTGTGGCTAGAGTAAAGGTGCCAACTAGGGACAAGAAAAAGATAAAACTACAATGATGGACAGAGACAGATCCTGAAGTGCCTCACCCACTAAATTAAGGAATTTGAATTTCATTAAGAAAGTGATGTGGTGACAGGATGTGAAAAAATTGAGGAATGTAACTAACAGTGCTCATGTACTATCAACACAGTTGTTTCTTTCCAATGCAGTGTTTCAACTGTTTCCATCAAAAAAGATATTTATTTCCTTTTCTAATTTTTTAGAAGGTCATACAGGTACACAGAAATTCAAGAGAGCTGGTTGATATATTAAAACTCCAACTAAACTATTTATTTTTAATAACAATGAAGAATTAAATCTCCACATCCTTTGCTTTTTTGTTTTAAAACAGGATGTTTATAAAATAATTGTATAGGAAGACATGACCTAGGTAAATCATACGAATAGGACACAAAGAGACAAGGGCAACAGAATATCATATATTGGAAAAATATTAATTAATTTGTTTTATTTTAATACTGTGATATAACTGAAAGAAAATCATTACATGTAGATGATTTGAGGTTCCATCTGAAAAACCCAATTCCTCTTATAATTTTTGGACTAATTTTAAGCATCAACTAACCAAATATCACCTGTATTGATAAGTTATAGTAAAAATGGAAATTAATTCATTAATATTTTTTGTCTTTGATTATTTTTTTGGATTTCATTTTGAAACTCATTTTGACACCATGAAAAGGATCATAACATAAAATGCGTACTTAGACCTGATCATCAATCATACCAGTACAACAAATATTTGAGTTAGTCAAGTCAGCAGATATAATCTCCCTGAATGTTGTGGGAAAATAAATCATATGGTTCTCCAAATTTTCCAAATTTTGAATTTCATAGTTTACTCATCAAAATACATTATTTCTAAGTGGTAAGTACAATATTCAAGTAAAAATGTATAAATGCTCTGTCCAAAATTTTGATTTCAAAAAAAGACAAGTAATTGCGACATAAATTACTAA
The DNA here is from genome assembly GCF_000325575.1 of Pteropus alecto. NCBI lineage: Eukaryota > Metazoa > Chordata > Mammalia > Chiroptera > Pteropodidae > Pteropus > Pteropus alecto. The sequence goes on from NW_006494614.1 coordinate 113,778, forward strand.
AGACAATGAAAAATGTTTTTGGTTTTCCAAAATAGGTTTAAGGGTGTAAGTGCTACAGAGGGTACTAGCAGAATATATTTGCCTTATATTCATACATAACATTATTTTTAAATATATATTTCCACTCTTCATATTTGAAAAGTTCATAAACATCAGATATTAAAGAGAATATAATATCACTCTGATGCAGGGTCTAAAATTTAAACCATCCAAATGTTTTTTTTTTTTTAATTAAAAACAAAAGAGATGGCTATATTCAAATGTCTAAAATAAAGTGGCAGATTTTAAAGCATTATTTTGTGTCCACAGCTATAAATTTACATGTAAAAAGCATCATATACCATCTAAAAAAAGATTTTTTATAGATATTCACCCTTGTACTTATAGAACCAAGGAAATTATAGCACTAGAAATATATAATCTAAATGAAGTTCACAAACTTTTCAAGAATACAATATAAAGGCATTTTACATAAATGTCTTTATAGAATATAGAGAAAAAGTACAACAGTCTTAATATTTTTGAGTTTATATATATTCTTCAAAAGACACTGGTGCAAAGGAATAAAAGGCACATTAAAAAGGCACATTTCTTTTTTACCATTTAACATTAAATGGTAAAAAAAACACAATATTTTCACACATTTATTAATTTTAAAAAATTAAGTGTAATTTTTTAAAATTAATAAATGTGTGAAAATATTGTGTTTTTTTTACACATTTATTAAAATGGTAAAAAAGAAATGTGCCTTTTTAATGTGCCTTTTATTCCTTTGCACCAGTGTCTTTTGAAGAATATATATAAACTCAAAAATATTAAGACTGTTGTACTTTTTCTCTATATTCTATAAAGACATTTATGTAAAATGCCTTTATATTGTATTCTTGAAAAGTTTGTGAACTTCATTTACACATTTCTTTTTTACCATTTAACATTAAATGGTAAAAAAAACACAATATTTTCACACATTTATTAATTTTAAAAAATTAAGTGTAATTTCTACAATGTGAGTTAAGATTTTTTTCAATTAGAAATTTACTGGACTGAAGATCTTCAAATAAAATTTTCATTAACTCAATAACTAGAAACTGTGGCGAAGCATTTTTTCCTTCATATTATAGTTTCTGGTTTTTGCTTACATCATCAATTATATTCCTTCTCCATTAAACTAACTGAAATGAACTTCAAGTAACAAAGGTCTCTACTTTTAAGGCTTCGATAAGAGGAGAAATAGTCACTTGTCCGGAAGCTGGCTTCAATTAAATATACTACATTTAAATGAAAAATCACAAAAGTGATCATGAGTTCTTTCTGTGAACCTTTGTTATATAATGAATGGCAGAGAACAATTAACAGTCGCAGTTCTAAAGACTATACTTGTATGGAAAGATCAAAAATAGTTTGTTTTATTATAACAATAATTATTTTAAACCATAAGAAAGTGACATTTACCTTTTCCAATTGAGCGTTTTTTTTGGATTTGTATAAAAATTCTCCCACTGCCACAAACACTGAGAGCACCAAGCCGGCTGCCAGAACAATGAAGATGCCACCAATATTTTGAACCCCCAGGGCACTGGCCTCTTTGCTCTCTTCCTCTGGGCAACCATTGCCCCTCCACCACTTCTCCTTCATCATGTGCAGCTTGCCTTCCTCTTGCAGCTGAAGAATTGCTATGGTGATTTTGTCTCTATATGGAGAACCTAAGAAAAAAGAGGGTATGTTAACTATTTCAAGGAATCCAGAATTTCATAACTAAAGGTTAACATGATGACAGGAGGACAGAGCTTTTTCCAAATGCTCGAAATGCTGCCAATGTTTATTTTTAGTAGAGAAAAACAACTGGAAAATGAGAGAGAATAAAAGTTAAACAAGATAAATAAGGCAGATGGTAGTTCTGATTTTAAAGGGTAAAACGAATTTTGTATTTATGGAAGAAGATGTCTCCTTCTAAAAAGCAGATTTGACTCAGAGCATTGTAAAATAAGGAAAATACTAAGTAGCAATTTACGAAAGGAAATGGAGAGAGAGCAAAGATATTTAGTTAATGTCTAGGAATCATTCTACACTGAAACAGAGTATTGATCAAACAGTAACCTCTACTTTTAGAAAAGTTGTGGGGAAAAAATGGTGTTTCCTTTGATTATGTCAATAATTCAAGGTACTTACGATTAACAAGCTGTATTTGGGGACAGGCAAACCTTTGTAGGTTACAGGTAATTTTTTTTCTAATTTGACATGAATAACAGAAACAGCTTTGTAGAAACTTGGATCATTCAAATATCACCACGGCAATGCATTGGAAGATTTTCTGGTTGTCTACCATTTGTGCTTTGGTAGGAAATATTCTTTTCAGTGGAGGCAGCAATTTAAATGAAATTTAGTATGTATGCTGATGGGGGTAAATATTTATCTGCATTAGCTATTATATGATAAGTAATAACTTTTCTAATTGGTTGTCCAGAATCATAGAATAATATTGAACTACATGCATCTTTCAATATTTGTCCTGAGGGATTGGTTTTATTGCCTTCTCCCACCCAGAAATAGCCTATTTCTAAAATTTAATCTACTTTCCTAAAACACTAAACTGCACATTCCATTTTTTCTGCACAAATTCACCCATAAATTCTTTTCTGCTTACAGTAAAATGTTAATTTCAGCTTGTAGTCAATGTTGTCTGTGATCTTGTTTTGACTTAAATAGACCTACAACTATATCTAAAGCTTTATTTCTGCTAAGAGCAATTAAAAACCTGGTCAGAAAACTTTTCTGCCTCGTAAGAACATTACTATATATTTTGATTTTACTTGATTAACATAATAGAATTACTTTAGCATTACTCTTTTAGCAAGAATAGGCAAGCTAAAGGTAGAAAGACAAGGAGAATCATAGGAAGTAGCCTGATAAAAAAGTTGGAAGATTGAAAATCAAACAAATGCAGCTGGAGAGATGTTTCTTTAATATAATTCCTAATCTACTCTGAAGAAATGTTTAAGTTACGTGGCTTCATACAACATTTTCCACAACTTTCCTAAAAATAGGCATTATCCATTCCTATAATTAGAACTCAAATATTTTATTTTTGTTGTGCATTAATTCCTAATTATACCCGAGAAATTCCTGCTTCTCACTTTCTTTCCTGTGCTCTCTTCCAAATACTATCGTGATGAAAATGTTCAGTTTAAATTCTGTTCCTTAGCCACTTCAGATCTAAAGGAATTAGCTCAGAAGACAGTACTTTCTACCTTGGTCACTCACCTGGACACTCAGCCTAAGTCAAATAGTATTGTTTCTATTTACCTTTCAAGATGTGAACTACTTTTCTGAGTAGATTATAAACTCTTTGGGATAGAGGATATATCTATCTATCTATTATCTATTTATCTATCACCTATCTACTGATCTATCATCTATTTATCTATCTATCTATATTAATATATCATCTATTCCTATCTATCATTTATTTTAATTCTCAATCTTTTCTCATGGAACAGGCTTTCAACAAATGTTTTATATTATAAGGAGCATAATATATGCTTGAAGCATATATTCCTAACATAGTATAAGAATGACAACCTGGTGCGTTTGGTCTCTCTGACACGTATTTAAAATCATAAATTAAGGCCATCTCATTTGTCTATCTAGTTTTCATTAATTCACTACATCTAGCCTAACAAGAACTCCAAGGGCACTTTTACTCAGCTACCATTCTGATTAACCATGTCCATTCCTTGCAAAATAAGTATTTGAGGGGAAAAATCCATTTTAAGCAGAATTGTAGTTTATCAGATATGTCCTTCAATTAGAAATATAGCAACTGAAACAAATTTTGTGCTGATAGTACTTGCAAAAATGGTCACATGTGGCTAATATAAAAATAGGGATTCTTTTCTGGAAGTACTATTATAAGCAAAATTTTAGGGGATAGTGACTTGAAAAGTAGACTTTAAAATATGAAAACAATCTTGATTCAGCCAAGTAATATTTTGAATCAGCTCATTTCTCATCATGAGAAATATTAAAAGAATATTATTTTATTGCCAACTCATCATAAGCACTGAATTGCATTAAGATGTTTATTCTAATATCTTCAAACACAATAGTCTCCACTACATTTTCAAAATAAAGCACAGAAAAACAAAAGCAAACCACTTTCAACAAATGATGAACACATCCTGCCCTTGCTGGCTGAGCTGCTTATTTCTAGCATATATTGTAAATACAACATTTTCCCATTGCTGACAAATCTTATCACCTGTTTTCCAGCGTAACTATAGTAATGTGTGAATGGCATTTGGTTGAATCAAAGCTGCAAAGTTAGTATACCACATTTTGAGGTTTTTAACAGGGTGGAATAATACAAGGAATATAATTGATGACAATAAATCTTTGCCATGTTTTACTTGTCACTCTGTCATTGACTTAGTTTAAGTAATTATTTTTTAAAAGAAACAATAATTCAACAATGAATTACTTCTTTGGTTTGCTATTTAATGCTTCTTGCAAGGCATTTCTATATAGATACTAGTTGAACAAATGTGGACAGAAATTTCATATATTTGAAAAATCTCAAGGACATTTTGAGATCAAAGAACAAAAGTATCTTTCATCCTCCTTGTGACATGAACAGCCATGTGCTTAGCTCTAATGAAGTGAACAGCCATCATTAGTTAGATAGATAGAGCTTATGTTTTGCCCAAGTCACAACTCAGCCTCAATACATATGCTGGCAAGCTAAGAACTAAGACTACATTGACTGGCAAATGAGAGAAGCTGGGTTTGCAGACTGTAAGGCTTCCTCCAAGGAAGATGTGTATTTTTGCAAGAGGACTCTAAGTTTGACTAGAAAACTACTAAGGAAATTGTAATTATGTCTATCATAACATGAATTATTGCACCTAAATGTCAATCCTCAAATGCTTAAGGAGGCAGACAGAAACCCATAAATGAGTGAAGAAGCGAGTTAGATAAAGATATCTGGAAAATTTAAATATCCAAAATGGAAAGATAACTTTAAGTTCCGGTATTATTAAAACTCTGTGAGACTTTCAACACAGAGTTATCAGATATTTTAATTTTTCGTGAGATCACATGAAATATTTTGTCTAAAATTCTCTACATTAAAATGTTGCCAAGTGAATAATTTTTTAAAAACATGCAGTATAAGTCAAATAACCTCTTAAAGCTGAATTTTGCTCTTCGATTTTTACTATACAATCTCTGATTTTTTATTCTTTTATAGTTTTGATTGCAATGAGATTTTCTTTGGTTATTTTAACATATACTTCATACTGATAGTGAGGAACTATATTATGTTTTTAAAACTGGTCTTTTTACAAACTGTCAAAAGATACTATTTACCAGGTAAAAAAGTTCTAAAAGAGAGAGAGAGAGAGAGAGAGAGAGAGAGAAATCTTCTCTATTCATTAAAGAGAAAAAGGAAAAAAAGTTAAAAACTTCTTTAAAATAGTTAGATTTGTTTTTAGGGGGAGAATTTTTTTTCTTCGCATCTATTAATGTTTCATCAATTTTATTTTAACCCCAATTTGAAAAGCATCACCTTAGATAACAATAAATTCCACTGTTACTATATCTGTTCTCTCCGCAAAAAAAAAAATATTTTGTTCCTTGTTAGAATTTTCTGCATATCCCTGCCTAGATATCTTCATCCCTGTCTTTGAATTTATATATTATTACAGCTCATCAAGTTGCATTTTTTGTATGCTCTTTATCATCTATTGCTCCATGTGCTTCATGAAACATCAGCTCATAAGAATTCATAACACACCAATCACTTTAAGACATGTCTCCACACCTGGCTTTCAAGTCTCTTTACTTTTGGGACAAGAGTTATAAGAGTTATTTAAATATATTTGTATATCAAAATTAATAAAACTAATTTTTGGAAATGAAAAAAGTACACAGCCTTTGTTCTTCCTAATAGCACCAAATCCTTTAATATTTTGCTAAAATTCTAAGTATTGTTTTGCATAATGACAAATCCTCTCTATCCAATTCCTAAAGAACTTTAGTTTCATTTGTTTTATATTTTGTAGTTATTCAGATCAATATTATGATAGTATGTGCTGTGTATGACACAGATTTAGGTAACATCCTGGTAGTTGTTCTCTTTGAGTCTGAGAAGAGATGTTACTATGAAGTAGACTACTCATAATTTTAGGTTTCTTCTAGCTTGTCATGATTCCAAGTTAGTGTTTACTTTCTGAAACATAGTAACTTACATGTCTTGTGGATAGGTGACTATACCATAATCACTAAGCATATAGTTTTCCAAGGACTCGCCTCAAAGAACTTCAATAATTACTTAATTATTCCTCTTCTTTGAAGGAGTTGAATCTGATAAATGTTTCTAAGATATATATGCAAAAACTTGAAGGCCTTTAAATTTTGGCTTAAGATCAGACCACCTGTCAGTTATAGGTTATCAATCATGCATTATTCATCTTATTTCATTCAGTATCTACCACAGTGCATATCACACAATAAGTATTCAACAATACTTTTTGAATGAGATATTGAACCAATTATAATATATAAATTATGCATTAGCCCAAAGAAATCATGGTAGAACATCTGCACATGAACATTTCAGGTTCTTATTAAATTTAGTAGAATAGGTAACATCCACATACTTAGTTCACACTTCTAGTACTGATCACTTGAAATAAATTAAGGTGACAAATACATTTATAAATTATTTGCCATCCTTGCATTTATATCAACAGTCAGTGATTTCTCTTGGTCATTGCCTTAAAATGTACAAAAGATCTGAGGGTATCTGCTGGAACCATGAACTTCCATTCTTAAATTCCAGTGCTGCTAGCAATGTTAAATTTTCTAAAATGGCTCACCACTTATGCTGAGATGAGTGCTGGGTGTCCTAAATATATAACAAATTTTGGGTGCTTTTAGAGCTTTATCTCTTTTTATCATTCTTTTCATGATAAAATCTTCCAATAAAATTGGAACTAAACACATTCTCTTAAAGACTTTTCCTCAACAGAAAATGGGTTTTATAATCTCAGGATACTTTCCATATTTGTTTTTAGAAGTGCTAAGAAAAATCCTATATTTACATTTTAGATTCAATTTTATATATCTATATTTCCAGTTTTATGTGTTATTCAGTCAATAATGCTGGTATTCAATACCATAGTATCATTGTCATTTTCCTCTACAAAACTTACTTCAATTTGTAACTAAAAAATAATTTCCATAATTATTTAATACTCATTTAACCTAATAGACTGCAAATTCCTTAAGAAAAGGGGTTGTATCTGCTTTGTTAGTATAACACCTGGCACATGGTAAGAACACAATATTTGTTGAATGAATATATGCATAAATAAAATAATATATTAACTACCTAATAACTGGTCATGCATACTTGAAATTTTATCCTCAATCATTTATTATGAATCCAAAGTATATCTTGATCCTTATCTAATCTTTATATAATAATTATAATACATTTATTTTAAATGAAATATTTAACATATGTTGCAATTAAACACTTCATGAGGCCCATTTCAGATTTCCTGTTAGCTAACAGCTAAACTAGTGTGGAGTTACTGTTATCACTTGTATTTTTTTAAGTACCCCATCAAATACACTCAATTTGATAGGAGTGTAAAAATCCATGAGTGAAAATCATAAAACTAAGATCTCATCTTGAAAACAAATAATCAATACATAACATTTTAATCACAAAATGGTAAATGGCACATAAAAGTGATTTATTTTTCATAATACCTAGTAATTTTTCCACATTGGAAATCTAGGAACATCATTTTCTTGCTTAAAATTTTTCAGTGGTACTCTACAGCTATAGAACAAAATCCCAGTTCCTAAATGTCATACAATTCCTTTCTTCAACCTATCACAGGCTTCCTCTCTGATTGTATTCTCTTCTTACTCCTAACCTGATAGCAATGCAAACTTTTCCCATTGCCTAAAGAAGCCTCTTTTCACACTTCCTCCAATTTTCTGTTTCAACTTCTCATCCAGGTAAACTTTTGCTCATCCTTCCCTATCTTTGCACACTTCTCCTTGACTTCCACAGAGATATACAGAATCCCTCTTCATTGGTGCCATAGCACATCACAGATACTTTATTATAGGATTTGGCACATCATATTCTAATGTTTTATTTACTTTTAATATCTCCTTCCCTACTAGATGATGATATAAGTGTCCTGAGGGCATGGACCATGTCTGAATCACTTTTTAGTATTAATTATTACATACACAAATATTACTTAGCACAGATGCTAGAATCTAGGCAAATAGTGGTAAGCAACATAACATGAGCCCTGCCCTGCTAGAGTTTCCACTGAAGCAAAAAATACATACATCGAATAACTATTTTGCAACTCTAATAATCATTATAATGAAGAACACTATAGAAACCATGCAACAGAGGAAATGATCTTAGTCTGCTGAGTAGGTACACAAAAAAGCTTGCATTACTTTAAAAATAAAGGTAGGAACAATAACTCTTCTTTCTCTTTGGCTGTCTTTTGCCTATTTTTCCTCTATTTATTTTTATTTTTTTTATTTTTATGTGCATCCTTCTTTTAGGAAGGTATACCCAGGAAAGGAAAATGATAGTGAAAGCATCCCAAATCCACTCTGTTCATTTCTTCTAGCTATAGATGATAGCTAAGTACAAAATATCAGAGTTATGTGAAATGGAGTCAGATATAAATGACACTGTTATTACAGAAATGAGAGGAGAGAGGTAAAAAACACAAAGTAGAGACTATATGGATTTAGGGGACAAATTAGATAGATGATAGATGATAGATTAGATAGATAGATAGATAGAGAGATAGATAGATAGATAGATAGATAGATATAGATGATATAGATGATATAGATATAGATAGATATAGATAGATATAGATATAGATATAGATATAGATGATATAGATAGATATAGATGATAGATATTGATATAGATATATAGATATAGCTATAGATAGATATAGATATAGGTATAGGTATAGATATAAATAGATATAGATAGATAGATTAGATAGAGATAGAGATTGTGATATAGAGATAGAGATAGATATATAGATATAGATAGATATAGATATAGATGATATAGATATAGATGATATAGATAGATATAGATATAGATATAGATAGATATATAGATATAGATAGCTATCAACTCATGTACCACCAAGCACATTGTAGAGATAGTAAAATTTAAAGTTAAGCACCTATATTCAAAATCAGTAACTGGCTTAAAATGGATAGAGGTTGTGTTTTTTCCTCTGCTGCAGACCTCATAATACAATGTCTTTATGACTTCCATAGAAAAGTAATGTAAATGCATTCTATTTAAAGGAATATTTGCAGAATCCTCAAGAAAATATTTAAGTATCTAAGATTCCAAAGGAAGATGCTTATGAGGCATGTAAAATGTATCAATAAAAATATCAAATTTATAGAGTATGTGTTTTAGTCAGTTGCCTTTTATTCATATTCTGAATATCCTCTAACTTACATGAAAAAGCATAAGAAGGGCAAATGTTATCAGCATCTAGTGAAAAAGTAATCTATGTCAACTGATTCCGACATATTTCATATATATTAGTTAAAAGTGGCTGGTGAAGTAGATTTGTAGTCACATTTCTTCTCTATGTATTAAATTATAAAGCCCTGACATTAAGTATGAAAATAAAAATAGTTTAATTCTAGAAACCCTGCCTTCCTTACAAATTTTAATCTACACAGTAATTGTTTGAATAGTGATAAGCATGGAAATGTCAGGAATACTTTTCTATGTTTTCATCCCAAATCCATTATCAAATGTTAATGAAATAATTATAAAAGTTGGATTATTTTAAGTAAAATAATCATCATGGTTAATCATTGAGAGTCTCAAATTGGGAGAGTGGTTAACTTTTTTTAAGAAAGTAAAGCATCCATTTCTTAAGGTAGAGCTCAAGTCCATTTTTTAATTTGGCCTGATTGCTTTGGGCCTCACTAAACTCTACCATTCTGAGTCACTGCATTATATAACAGACCACTCGTTTATGTTGCATTTTCCCTATTTTGTTAAATTTGTTTTTCCACATCTGTCTTGTAAGAATGAGGTTGCTGTATAATTTTATTTTACGTTCATTATTTTATAGAGCCCAGCAAGATGAAGAGTGATAAAATTTCTTATAAATTGACCAAATGAAAAGGAAGCATATATGTCTTCAGAGATAATCTTCTCTAAATACATCATGGACTTCATTTACTAAACACTCAGGAAATGTTCAGAGAAAAAAAATTCATTTTGTTTAGTTAGAAAAGGCCCTACAAGTAAGAATTGTCTCATATTTATAATATAGATAATCACTTTTTTCCCCTTAAATTATGGTTACCTAATTACAGTATAACTATTGGCTGATGATAAATCCCTAGTTAAGTTCTGTAGAAAAATATTTCTAATTGGTTAGGAATTGGTCATATTAACAATTCACTTGATTTACAATATAGTCAATATGTCTGAATACATAAAAGAGTAGAGAGCAAAAGGGGTTTGACACAAATAACTTAAAAACAAATAACTTTCAAAACTTAAATACATATTTTCAGTTATTATAACACATCTCTTCAAGATAGTCTTTGAAATTCTTTGTAATGCACATATTCTGATCCAAATATTATAAATACGATATGTACAATCCTTAGCACAATCTAATTATGTAGACATGATTCTACTCATTTACAGATGAGGACTCTGAGTCTCAGGGAGGCCCAGTAACTTCACCCAGGACACCTGGGACACTCAGGTGGAATTAAGATTTGTACATAAGTCATCTGACTACAAAGGCCACATAGTCTATATGATATACCGAGAAAATGTCTTTCACGTGAGTGCCAGAAAATGCCAGGCACTCATCTTCGTAATTTAGTATTTACACATTTTACCTCTATGCTTTGATTCATTTTTTTTTTCTAATAAGAGTTAGTGATCTTAGTCCTGTTAGCTGAAAGATGACAGTCTGACATAGTTAATTTGGCTAACTATTCTGTAATAGAATTTGAACTGATGGCCTAGGATTAATCAGCATAAGACATTAACTAAAAAAAAAAATAAATGATCTAATGTTTGCATATAAGATCTATCAGAACTAACTCTGTTTTCATGAAAATTATCTACTTATGCATTGTTTGGGTACCATTTGGTCGGAATTTACAATATTAATGCAGGCTGCTCACATTGATGCTCACAATTCATCAAATTTCCTATGGAGGCTTCCTAGATTCTAGCATGCAAAGTTGGTTGATAATGTCTGTGGTGCAGGCATAGCTTACTGAGACTCATTCTTTTCAGTGACATGAAATCTAGACATATGCAAAGAATATACTGTTTCTATAAGTATAATTTGACTTTTTTGTGGGGGAGTTAATTCAGGCTTTGTAAATTTTTAGATCTTGATTTAGCCTTCAAAATCACTTCACCGACATTAAAATCATACTACTTGTGTAATGAAAAAAACTAGAATACATTTTAATAGGAAGTTTGACCTGCAGAAAGATGAATAATTTGCATCAATTTTTGTGCATTACATCCAACTAATGAAGACAAATGTATTCAGTCATTTCAGTAAAGTTGAAGAACTGAAGGCCGGCAATTTTATGCATCTATAATGATGAATATTACAGTATTTATTATATGATGAATTGGGAATTCTAGAAATGAATGGTGAGCAAAACAAGGAAAAAACATGCTTTTCATACTGATTTCTATTTTTATAAACACTGGCTTATGCTTTAAACAAACAGCATTCCTCCCCTAGTACCAATTCTACATTTCTCACTTCATCAAATAACAAGAAATAAATAAGCAGTGAGATCTCATGCATTTAACATTAGAAAATAGAAGTGAAGAGATTTCATTGTTTATATGTCAAAGTGGTATACTCATACCATAAAAAGTCAATGATACAATCTATTGTAACATTTTTTTTACTTTAAGTTGATTATGTTTAAAGGCATTATAATGAGATAAAAGTTACTTGAGAATAATTAATAGGACTATTGCTTTTTGTAATCATTAATATAAAATATGCTATAAAATGGTTTATAAAGGTGCCCATTCAAATTCAATTATAAAATAAAATGTATCCTAATATTTATAACTAAATAGTAAATATGATAGAAATAAAACATATATAACAATTTTTGTGTGATAAAATTGTCTTTAAATTTACCATCAATATTAAAAGGCATTATAAATATATCCAATTTACATTCATTTTTAGATTTCCTCAACATTCTTTATAATTATATATATATTAGTAGTTCTAGCACTATGAAATTAGTAATTTAATTTGGATTTTGTTGACAGAAATAGTCACCGACTGAAACTTACTAATGATTTAACCCTATGAGTAAAATGGGAACAAATGAGATTATAGAAAATATTAGCATCATCAACAATATGCAGAGACTTGAATACAATTCCCTCAATCCTCTGCTCAGCTGACACATAATTCCATATGGTATTCAAGTAGTGAAGAACTAACAAATGAAGCGTACTACTAGCTTTTTGTTAAAAATAGGAATAGTTTTAATGAGACCCTTCATTCACTTTACAGTATTTCTACCAAACTGAACACAGGAAAGCAAAATAACACCAATTGGCCCTAATGGATTTTATCTAGACTGCTGCTTTCCTACCAGCTCATGGACTGCTGAGTCTGCCTAGTCCTCAAAGTGCAATATGCACTCAACATTGAAAGAGAAACCAGAAAGGCTTTTAGTACTGCAGTCAGAAGGGAGGAAATGCAGTCCAAAATGCCATTAAAGTAGAAATGCTCCCTGTTTGGATAAAGAGATTATCACCTATGGTGAATTAAGAGGCAAGATTGCAACGGCTCACACATTTTAAATACTTCTTAATGAAAACTGCTGTGATTTGCTTTTTGGCTTTATCACATCCAGAGTATTTTTTTTTCCTTAATTCTTTTGAATGAAAGAGGAAGTTCAGTTAACTTATTATGCGTAAGAACACCTACAACTTCAAAAATCTACCATACAGTAAATACCACATTAAAATAATATTGCTGCAGTAAGGAAAATTATGAAAGGGATTTAATGTCACCCCAAGCTTAATTAAACCAGATTATGCTTATTTAGCTTTTACTTTCACATCATTGTTGATTGCTCCACTAAGGTATTTTTATGTAAAGAGATCTTACCTAATTAAATAGCTTATATCTGAGTCATTCAGCAATTTCACAACACACTGGTCAGTAATCATCACACTCAGAGTGATGAATGGTGATGGTAGACCCTTAGATGAATCACACAGGAGGATGCTTAGGAGGTTAAGTAGTGGATGCATGAATTTTTAGGGGAAAAAAGGAAAATATGTATAACTTTTGAAATATATCTTATTTCCTACTCCAAAAGAGACATAGTATTTTGTTTTAACCTCCTGAGCTTAATTAAGCACACATGCCTCTATGACAATATCTGAAAATCTGAACAGTAATGTCAGCAAAAGGAGTTCCTCTATTTGATCGCATTTACAATATTAGTATAGCTGAAATTTTCATTATGGATTATGGTTCCTGCAGATATAAACTCAAATCCTGGGGAATTTCTGGAACTGATCTAAATTTCCAGAAATTGAGCCCGTATTGCTCTGCTTTGAATATATTTATCTCATTAACTCTTGCTGAGAAAAGCAAGAGCCTCAAATAATATTTTGAACACTTAAATGCATTCCTTTTTGTTTTGTTTTGTTTTGGCTTATGATTAACAAAATTTTAAAACTAAGTAAATATAGCGTATTATAAATAATCTACAATATACTTGAATAATGATGATATAAAAGGTAAATGCTAATTGACTAGTTGAGAAATGTTGGTCAAAAGTTTCTGGGAAGTCAGAATCTCATTCAAATATTAGAGTAGCATGCCATCATGTTTATTAATGATTAAATAAATATTAATATTTCATGAAGCTATATTTCCATCAGAGGTATGACATGGCAAGTCATAAATTACTGCCTGAAATCTTTTTCTCAGAAGTAATGTAAAGTGTGAAACTTAGAGAAAGTAAAGTGTGAAATGCCTTTTTTTGGTTATACTTCTTCAATGAAGTTATATGAGTTAAGATCCATCATAATGTACTGATGTAAAAATAATTTTAATTTTATGCCATGTTATGAATGAATAAAATATAATTTGATAAAGTTAAAACTTTAATATTTTCAAGTCAAGGAGAAGAAAACAAGTTATATGAATAGGAGAAACAAAAAGTATATTGTAATACCTACAGGTGAGTGATTTGAATATTTATTCCTTTAAATTTAAATCATCATGTTCAAATTTACTGCAGTCTTATTTAGGCTAAAATTATATGTTGAATGCATCAAAAAACTTTTTTTAGTAACAATGAAACATTTTAACAAATTTAAATTCAATATTGTCTGGCAGCGAAATTAAAAAAAAATAAAATGTTCTAAAATATTCTCCCTGGTGTATAAATTTGCAAAGTCAAAGTGTTATTCAGATTTCTAAAAATTTTTATTAGTATTTACTGATAAGTTTACATTAAAATTCCAGTAATGTCCTTATAAAAGTTAGAAATGTATCATATGCTATTGCCTAATTTTTAAAAATTCATTTTAACAAAAACATTAATATTTTATACTACCATAACACACTAATCTATAGAGTATGAAGAAATGATTCCACTTAGATACATAATCCAACTTGATTTCTGGGAGTTCCTCTTACCAGTGACTTTACTAATATCAGTAAATATTTTTCAAAATAACTCAACTTTCTTCAGAAGGGCAAGAGTTGATCAGATCATCCAAGTTGAACAGGTAAAAGGAAAAAAAAAATAACTACATCCCAAGACTTATAATTGTTTTGTTCTCTTATCATATATATATAAGTTTAAAATTAGAGGAAATAGAAATTCATTGTGCTGTTCTGGGTACTTCTGTCAATTTAAAAAGTTACATTAATATATACTTTATGTATGAATTAACATTTTAGTTGTTTTATATTTTTCCTAATAAGTAAATACCTTTTAGTAAACAGGGACAGAGGTAGGGAGGGATCAAAAATTGCTCTTTGTGTGGTTCCAATAAACTATAATAGAAAGCTTCCTTACAACTAATTCAACGATTATCTTTCTTTTTTAAAATAGTTTTCACGTCTGAAATGGGTTTTTGAGATTTATATAATATACAATTTTGGTTTATTTTTACCAAGCACTTCCTCGAAGCAAGGCAGTGTATAGAGACTATTCCTAGTACATTGGTACATTGTATTTACAAAACAAACAAAAAACTCGTTTAAGGTTTTATATTAAGTATAAGTCAAAATTATTTATTTTAGAAACTTTGAAATTATGAGTGCTATTATGTAACTATCATTACTGAAAAATATCTGTACTATCCTCCAAAGTCCTTACCTATTTTCCCCAAATCTTACTCAGTTCTTACTACCCTGGATTACTCAGGTTTGTTTAACGAGGTCATCACGTTTAATAGTGAAAGATGCCATGCTTATCGTTAGCTCAAAAAGTTATTTATTTGCTTTGTTTGTAAATCTTGCTACACCATCATAATTCCTGATGTAGAATTCATTTGTTCAATAAATAATAACTGAGTGCTCACAGAGTGCAGGCACTGTGGTTGTGTGAATTACAAGAACAAAGGGACAAAAATGTTGGCTGTCATCCAGATAATGTAAACCAGTATAGGATGGTAGGAATAAACGGGACTCTTACTCTTCGCAGAAAATGCATCTATTTTTCCAACTTTTTCCAAATGAAAATATAAGAAAATAGGAGTCTAAAAAAATCACTGTTTCCAACCCTCACAAGTGTTTAAGACTATGCCCAATTTTTAAAATTTGTCCTAAGACATCAGCTAACTATATTTCCCATATAGTTTCTAGCCCAATTTTAAACCAAACTCTGCGAATCTGTCAGGCATATTATCAAAAAAAAATTATAAGTTTAGCATTTAAATAAACCTTAGATTTTCTAGTATAACCCTCTAATTTTCCTAATTAAAAAATAGAAATTTAGGGATCATAAATTTCAAGTGATTCATCCAAGATCACAAGTGACGAGGTGAGATCTAGAATATCGATATGCAGAATACTATATGATGATACTTTCTAATAGTTCATTATCAGCCTCTTTTCTAAAATATTAATGTGCTTATATAACTTTTTATAAAATAAGCACAAGTACACTTGAAATATTAACCAAGTTCCAAACTAAATGGTACATAAACTCATGAAGTTGTTGAGCTCATTATGTAATTATTACGGAGGGAAAGAACCATAGCTGATCTAACTATGTAGAAAGAATGTCATGGTCTGAGCACTTCGTCAACACAATACTAGGGCAAAAAACCCAACTTTATTTTAAAACATTTTAAAATGATGAGCTCCTTGAACTATAATTATGAAAACAATCATTGTTATACATTTATACTATATTAAAATAATTTAAAACTTTTAAATTAATATATACATGGCTTTAGGAGGTCTTTCTCTGGTGCAGGCAATAAAGAGGTTCATTTTGCGTGGAGAATTTAAAAACAACAGTAGCATCAACTATCACCATGTACTGGCAAGTCAAAACATGTCAAAAATATAATATTCCTCCCTGAAAATATCTTTTATCTATCTAAGTTCTAAAAAATTACTGTTGAGTTTTGACAATACAACTCATATTGAGCTTTGAATTAGCATATTTTAGTTCTTATTCTACTTGGAATATTGTATTCTACTTGCAAATTAATTTGGAGATTTCCCAATTATACAGTTCACCTTAAATAATACATGTGGCCTCAGCTGTATTTGCATGTTTTGGGAGTAAGAACTCAAGGTTGTTTTGTTTGTTTGTTTGTTTGTTTTTCATTTCTGCAATGACTGTGGAATCATTATTTTGAGAATACTATATAAATGTAAGAATATGTAGTGTTGCAGGAGCTAGTATCACAAAATTCTCTCAAAGGCAGTTCATACTGTGTTGAACTATAATAAAATCAGAAGACTTTACCAAATGTAATAGAATTTAATGTTGAAATTTTGGGTGAAGTCATTATGGTGAAATTATTCCAAAGAAAGAAAAACTTTCATCAAATTGAAATTTATGAAATTCATTATAAAATGGAATTTTTATGAATCAGTGCCAAAATTTCAAACTATTGTATATATGTTAGTTCATGTGAAAAATATTTTTCAAAATTAAGATTAATAAAATTATGAGTGAAGATAAATTGACCAATATGGTATTTATTAAACATGAACATACAAATATTAGTTGTGACACAGTCATCAACAAATTTGCAGAAGGCTCAAAAAATTATAGTGTTATTTATTATTGTGATTATTTATTAGCCAATGAAAAGTTATTAGTGTTTCTCCCTTTCTTTCAAAAAATACATTGATGTAATTAAAACATGTTAATCTGTTAATTTTTCCTTTCATATAGCATTAGTTCTGTGTTGTAACAAGTTACTACTAATTTAATGGCTTAAAACAACATAAATTTATGATCTCATAGTTCAAGAGTTCAGAAGTCTTAAAAAGTATTTGCAAGTCTGCATTTCTGTGACTTCTAGAGAGAGAAAAAAAATGTTTCCTTGCCTTCTAAAAGAACTTCTAGAAGTATTTTGCATTTCTGGCCTTGTTTGGCTCCTTTCTCCATCTTTAATTCAGCAGCATTTTCAAATCTCTTGTCAACCTCTCTCTCTCTCTCTGTCTCTTTTTTCTGTCTCTATTTTTGTCTCTCTCTATCATTTTCTCTCTCTCTTTCCATATATACATATATAATGAAAATTAATAAAGGAAACTTCAACTAAAATTGGAGAAGGAAAGGCTTATAGAGAGAACTCCCCTGCCTTATCACCCTATGTCAATTACCCCAAATAGGAAGATATCAGCTAAAGACTCCAATAGGAAGAGAAGTACCTTGCGCTCCCAAAAAGGAAATTCAACCACTTTACCATCCAAGCAGAAGGAGGGTTTTCCTCTCGCACAGCCCCAAACCCAGCCAACTGAAATGGGGAGGCTCAGTCAATGAGAAGCTATCGTCACCTGAACTCTTACTTTCCTCCAATCAACTTTCTTTTTTCTCTTGCTGATGACTTCCTTGACCCATCTTCCTTCTTTTAAAAGGCTTTTCTTTTGTGACTCAGTCATTTATAAGAGGATAGCTAAATTGTCTCCTTGGTTTTATACAGTAACAGAATGTAGCAAGATGCATTCATTAAAAGCAAAATTGGTAATGGCATATCAAGGTACTGTTTTATCCCGTCTCACAGCAACTAAGATTAATGAACAAAGAACAAGTGGCTGACATAAAACATACCCATGGGGGTGCCAACGCCATAACCTTTGGAGTCTATAAGGCCACCAATCTGTGTCAGGTTACAGTTCCGCTGGGTAACAAATTCGATGGTTGTTGACTCCATTAGGAAAGCATAATCAGAGGTGAGGACTCGCTGAATTCCTTCTTCATTACTTTTGACAAGCACTGACTGTCTCCTACTACTCATAAAGGCCCACATTTTGTCATACGTGGAGATTTTTGATTTCTGGGGAAAAATAAAATACACAAGAAAGATATTCTTTAGTTTCCATGTGACCCTACAATATTTAGATGGAATTTGCTATATTTAGTTTACTCATATTACCATATACCCATATTATTAATAACAATGATATCTAAATGGAAAATCAAAATCTGTATAAAAAAGTTTTTCATAGAAATCCCTCATCATATTTCCTGGTATAGTACAGATGTACTTGACAAATACATCAAAAAGGTCTTAATGTTCAAAAATGCATAAGTAGTAAATCATAGAAGGCAATAAAAAGGAAAATAAACAAGATTAATAAAGAGGGTTTTTTGTGCTTATATCTCACATGAGTGTCTTATGTGTATAGTCTTATCTTTCAACATTACTATAACATTAATTTGGAAGAGACAGACACTGGCAACCAATTGACACTATAAAACTTGAAGAGATTATCTTTCCCAATTTGATTGACTATAAGTCAGATGTCATGTTAACCTCCAAGGATACACAAAGATGTAGGTTGAAGAGATGAGAGAAATTCATTACAAATAAAGATGTTACAAATAAGAATGACTATATTTCCACTGAGATACAATCTGGACACCACAGAACTTCTTTAGCCTGCTTCAGGACGACAAGAAATCTATCATTCATGTCTATTAACTAACTAAAGATTTCTGGACCAATAAAATTGCATAGTTTTTATATCCAATTGAAAATTCTCAGTAGGGCTTTCCTTGGATTTCATTAGGAAAAGAAATGGGTTTTGTTCAGAAGGCATTGGTAAAACATAAACATGAAAACGGTTCACATCTGCTATGAAAAGCTCATCTGTGAAAGCCTTGCTCTAGTTTAATTCTTATACAGATACAAAAAAATAATACTGAAGCTATAAACACAAGGAGGATATTCATCATACTGGTTGCAGTGCTATAAAAAGCCAAAACTATTTTCAAACAAATAGATATGCAATCTTTTTACAGCTTAAGCATACTTTTAGTCTTACATGTGCCAGGTCATAAATGTGATATTACCATAATTACTTCTAAAAGGCAGGTACACAACAATATTTAGAAAAATTCCAGCACTGTTTCAATGATAAAATGGAAAGAAAATCCTTAAATTTACTGAGGAAAAAACTAAAAGTATACAAGTGCTTTATAAAGAAGTATAACATTAGAGCTAAGAGAGGGTAGAAATGAAAACCTTTGCTCTCCAGTGAAACTAAAACATGCTAAAAGGCCAACAGTTCAAAGTTTAAAAGAAACCAGCTAAAACAGCTAGAATAAAATTATTAGGATTACAAATTTGTACAGCTATGGTGGCCTGTCAATTATTTTCAAGTAAAATAATCAAATATTGGTAATAGAAAAGAGAAATGAAACAAATATTTAAGATTATGATAAAATTCTTATTGGAATAATTAAGACCAATAGTGAGATTTTTGCATAGACTCAGTTGTTTGTCCAAAACAGTAACATAATAAGGATAATCAGAACAAGTTCATTTCCTTTCAAAGGTAAAAATTTTTCTCCTAATGCTTTGGATTAAGTAAAGCCTAAATATAAAATTAAATCAAAATTAAATCTCACCTGCAGATCAAAGGAATTTTATGTAAAAAAATAAAATTGGATGCAGTTTTTAGTTTAGTAAATCTGTCACTGACAATAGATAAATAATTCCATAAATGATAACACTAACATTAATGTAATCAAAATGGCACACTCATCACTTCAGAATTTAAAATGTAACATCTTTCTTATCTTCCATTGTTATTTAAGTATCTCTTATTTGATTGACTTCTGATTTTCAGGAACCTATTATCTACGATTTTTGTACAGCTTCACACAGCTTTCCTGTCTGATGAATTATTATTCTTATAATTGTGGAATAATTCTTATAAATGTGTGGATAAAAAAGTCACACAAATTGTTTTATTTCTTATAATAAAAATAAAAACTCAATTAAGAAATATTTCAATTTAGAAATATTGAATCTGCTGGTCACACACATTCTATGTGACCGTGACTTGTTTGCTTTTTGTTGTTGTTGTCATTCTTTGACCACAATTTCCAGTTTAGCACAGTTACTTCTTTGCATCTCCAAATTATGGATATAAAACAGAACAGGGCAGAAAAGATATGGAAGATATGATTAAAAGCCATCACTACCTTTGTAGACTTGAAAGAAAATATATTCAGAGAAAAATACATATTAAAAATCTGATATCAAATATGAACACCTCAAACGAATTGTTAGAAAATAAAGTTTAAAAATCTACAGAAAAGTAGAATAAAAAGTTAAAAATACAGAAAGAAGAAAAAAAATGTCCGAGGAAGTAACAAGAACCGATATCTGAAGGTTGAGTCCATGTCAACTATAGAATGAGAGGTGGAGAACTTTCTAAACAGAAAAAATCAGTTAAGAGTTGCTATTTTAGATATGAATTTTATAGGTTGAAGTAACTGAAGGAAGTACTCTTGGGCTGCGTCAAGGAGTATGGTGTTAGAGGATGATAGAGAAATAGATAAGGATGACCAAGATGACCTTACCATGTTCCTCAGCTTTCTAAACTTTAGGCTTCTTCCTGCTTCCAGTACTCTGACTTCTCTCTTACCTAGGCCCTAACAGAAGTCAGATGGTCTAACCACTGGACTCCCTTCTCTCTTTTTTCTTAGATCATTTACTTTAGGAAATGTGTAATTGTAAATGATTTGTTTTTTGCACTTTTGAGCTGTAAATCTTTTAAAAATCTTCTTGTCACTTATATAATACAGGGCTGTCTTCCTCAAGGGCCAAAAAGTCAACATTTTATAATAGAAGAAGGTAGTGTCCCTATCATCCTATGTCTGTGGGAGGACAGAAACCTAATTCTTGTAGATACCTTGCTCCAAATTGTAAAACTACCTCCTGTCATGAAGATATTAGAAGTTTATTTTTTCTTTGTGTGAGGCCAATTAGCTAACACAATGGATGTGATATCCCCAACTACAGTTTGAAAAAACTCTTCCACCTTTAAAAACTCTCATTCCAGGCCTTAAAAACTCTCATTTCAGTGGAATTGACCTCGGACTAAGTTCTGGCTTCTTTCTCTTAATGCAATAGCCTTGGATCAAGTCTATCTTGCCTATTTAAATTTGTCCAATTTGTTCAATTTTGAATTGCAATGTATGACAGAGAAGACTGAGTCTGCAAAGGAGACAAAAAAGGATGAACAGAGATTAAAAAAGAAAATCTAGATATTGTGGTACAATCAAGGCAAGAGAATATTCAGTGTCTACCTGCAGTGATTTGCCAAAAAAAAAATTCATACAGTGGGAACTGAATCATGTGCTTGGATTGGGCAGCAGAGAGTTCTTTGATTATTTTAGCAAGAGCTAATTTAGCAGAGTGGAGCACTTAGAAGTAACATGGAAGTAAAAGGGAGCCAGTAAATGCCAAAAAATGAAAGAAAAAAAATTAGAAAGTAGGACACTGAAGAAGAGGAACTGCAGGGCAATACATAGAAAGGTATTTTGGTTTAAGTAAGATTTTCAAAGACTGAAGAGATTCGAGCATGTTTAAAATCAAATGGAGAAAGTTTCAGGAAAAAGAAGAGCTTCAACATGGCAGAGAAAGAAAGAGCAATCAATAACACAGTTTCTAATAAGGTAAATCTCAAATAAAATAAAAGAGGATTTAAAATAGTGCAATTGGCTTGACCTCTGAATTCAAATATTTATAAACACATGTAGAATTATACTTACACTAAGTTAAATTTATTTTCAATAAAATAGAAAATTGTTGAATATTTTCAAAGTAAAATAGACTATAGGATCTGTAAAGTTAAAATCAACAGATAGAAGCTGCATGAGTTAAAGATTAGGAATCAAAATTAATTTAATGTCAATAAAGAAGTAAGTAAAAATAGGATTAATTATATATGAGTATGTTGAGTGTGAAAATTGTATGCAAATTTAGAAGGAAGGAAATATCAAGTTGCAGTATGAACTAAAGTTTGATGATGAAAGACAAGACATGTTGAAAAACCACTTGTACTGTTGTATTCAATCTCCTGTTATGATGATTAGTTTTATTCATGGAATAGCTACTGATCATTGCTAAATAATGTGATAAAATTAACAACAGCAACTAAGCTGCTAAGCTAAAATGTACACAGGCTTTGAAGGTGCCCTGGACCACAGTGATGGAGAGAAGTAAGGACCAAGATAAAACATTAGGAAAGACTCAGGAACTGGGACACAACTTGGCCCTGTGCATTGCTGCTGCCAAATTGATTAGAAAAGACTTTCCAGAAGAAATGTACTATTTAAGAGAAATATGAAAAAAGTAAGTCAGGTAAGAAGCTAAGCATGAAATAATATCATTCTCTATAAAGAGAGAGTTGAGATATGACAAATTAGAGCCTAACAGAGAAGCTGTTCAACTAGAGTGTAGCCAAGTAAAAGATATACTAAATTAGTGTGGGGGGTGGGGGAATATAGAGTATCTTGTTTTACTCTTTTATTTTACAGATGAGAAAACTAAAGATACTTGATAAGGAAAAAACATTACCAGAAAAGGTAGATTTGCAAAGTGAAAAATACTGCTAGAATGTATGACATCATGATTTTATATACTTTTAATTATATAGCAAAATAACTTCTTGGGCAAAAATGTATTACCCTTACAGTTATGTTGTACATAGTAATTTAGGTAAAGTCAAGTAAACAAATTAAATCATGTCTCAGAGATATTGCTTGAAATGCATATAAAAATTAAAGCACTGCAGAAGAAAAGCATATTTAAAATTTCCTAAATAAAATCAACTTATTTTCTCCTGCATCTTAACCTTGTCACACTGCATAGTAGAATCAATTTCTTTTTCTTTTCTTTTCTTTTCTTTTTTCTTGTGCTCCACATTAAAGACACTTTTCTTTCTATATTAGATCATATGGATTTAGGATGTCAATTTTAGCAGTGTTTATTTTATCAAAATGCTGAGGCTTGTAAGCTGATTTGATTTCTGCTACATCAGCACAAAACAAATAAAACAAGTTCATAAGGCACTGTCTTTTTATAATAGCAGTTTTCCTGGTCTATAAAACATCAACAAATGAACTTAAAAAATATTCTTGTCAAGAATAAGCTTATAAAGAATAAGAAATATGCTTTTTAAAATTCACAGATGCCAAATGATTTTGTGCTTTAAAAAGAACATTAAGTGTAAACACCTAAAATATTTTAGACATATATCTAACGATTTAAAACTTAAGGATAAGTGTTAGTTTCTGACAGAACTCTAAATGAAGTTTGCAGCCTGAAATCATTTCGCTCTTTGCAGGTCTCAAATAACTTAATAGTTTTAGGCAACTCTGTTTCCAAGTATTTTGGAGAGAGATTTTAAAACTGGTAAGATATTACTGTAAGGATAGTGCTTTGGAATTTTATTTCTATTCCTTCTGAAATGTTATGAGAGTTAATAAAATAAGGGTTATTATTATACCACTTGCATAGATCTTTTTTTCTCCTATTGGGGGGCAACGTATTTTATAAATACAAATCCATCTTCTTTTAAAAAAATAATCTTTGGCTCAAACTGCCTGACTATATGAATAAATTCTTCACCTCTGTTTATTTTGCTTGCTGTCAAATACTAATTAAAATATAAGAACAATCTTGTACTCACTGGACCTGTTTTATAAGCCTGTCAGAGAGCCTAAAATATAATAAGAAAATAACTATCAATATTTGCATGACCCCTGGAAGCAAGAATTTAAAATTAACTTTTTAAGTATGTTCTAGAAGAAAGTTTATTTCCATGAATGAGATGGAAAACATTTAATATTAATCTTGTTTGAGATATTATAATCCCAAAGCCTAAACAGTACAAAGAAAATTCAGTACTATTTTGTAACATGGTTTATTTTACATGATATTAGAAGTGTTGACTGCAACTCAGATTCTTTAACAAAGTTAATCAGGTGGTATAACACCCAAAGCATCTGGAAGTAACCTAAAAAACACTTTATCTTAGAAATCCATTTCTTTTTATTAAAAAGAATTCATCAAAAAATGTTTTATTTCCTAAACCATAAGGTCTGAAAGAATTAGTTGAACTTTGGTGTAACGATAAATATAATACAATATCTAAAAAAAAAGCAGTAATTTTTGATCATTTTTTATAATTACTCATGTAAATTTGGTGATATTATATTTGGCACTTAATCAAATTATTTCTTTTCAATAAATTCCACATGATCAATTTTATTTTTAACATTAGTTTCAATATTTTATTATAAATGCTATAATAATCTTTTAAATTTTGTTTTGAAAAATCACATGTAATAGTTCCTAATAGGTGGTTTGAAAAATGTTCATACCAAGGTCTCTCTTGGTAAAGGAGAATTTGGCTGAGATTTGCATTTTAATTTTTATTACAGTAAATAAATTACCAACAATACTGGAACATATGTGCTAGGTAAGAACAGCTGAGCCCTATCTGGACTCATCTGACCTTGGTCACTAGGAAATTAGAGTTAATTCAGGAAAACAGGACTGAAGCCATATGGGGTTCATATCAAAGGTGGATCTGAGGCTAGTGCAGTGATCTGAAAGCATTTGGTTGTTAGCAAACCTGTCAGTCCTTGGAATAATTCTGGCAGTTTTATCTTAAAGCATCTGCAATCTCTTAAATCAGGATATTTGAAGGAAAGGACAATGAAACAGAGAATTGCTCTTCATGTTACCGAGAGTTAAGAGAGAAATAAGAGAGAGCATTATAAGTGAGCATAATATGATGGGTAGCAAGTTTAAAACAATTTGGTGCAGTTAAAGGCAGTTATTATTTTTAGGGAGTTGAACAAGTATCTGATAGTACATTTTGCACTATTCCAAATCACTGATAATTCTTCTGGTTATTGCATTTTATTATGTAAATGAGATTTCTTAAACTTTCCTGGTAAGATGTTTTCTTTTGTTATAAATAATAGTAATCAGAAATATATTTTACTGTCATTTTGGCAAATTAAAAAAATATATACTAGGAAACTTGACATCAGTGGGTGAACCTTGAATAAGCCACAATTTCTTAGCCCTACCTAATAAAAAGCTTTCCCACCAATTTCACAGAAATGTTATAAGACCTAAATGAGAAAATCTATATAAATTAGCTTTAACAAGCTATCATATTCTTTAAATATATAAGGATTTTATTCTTATTGCAAGTGTTATGTAATCAATCAATGGAGAAACATAGTAACTCTATGCTAAGACTGTAGCATATGCCAGATTCTTATATTTATGCCTTTAGTTTGTAAAATTCATTAATTTTTAGGAATATGGAAATATGCTACCTCTTTCCTCCCATAACCTGGCCCTAGTGAGCAAGATCAGGAAAAGCACCCTGAGCCCTTGCTGAGCGAGGATCATAAACCAACACAGCTTATGACATGAGATCTTTCTAGTTACGAAGCCTCGGGGCACAAAGATTTTATTTTTAATCTCAGCTCATTCTATTGAATGATTCACTAGCTTACTCATTCACTCACTTGTTATTTCATTCTAATATTTATTGAGCACCAGCTTATTGCAAAAGACAGTGCCAGGCATTGTGAAGGCAGAGATTAACTAAACAGATCGTGCCCTTGTCCTGGCAAAGCTTAAAGTCTCATAATGCATGGCAAATAAACTTAGAATTATAAAATGGTGTGATAAATGCCATGACAAATGACAGCTGAAATGTAAACAAAATTGAGGAGGGAGGTATGACAGAAAGTCAAAGAAAGTAATTCCAATTCCTTAAGATTCAAATCAGTCACAATTTTGCTGGTCTCACTCCTCTCTGCAATTGAAATTCCGACCCAAAACAAATTAAAAATTCAGCATTTGAAATTCTTAAAATAATTATTGTTTTCACTTTACCAGAACCTTTTCTATGGTTTCTAAACTTTATTGGAATGTGATGCAAACATTATGATGTGTATATATCTGTAAACTTATGTAAATTAAACTACACATAAAATGGTATATATTTTTACTATTTGCTGTAAACATATATATTAAAATATATACAAATGAATTTTTTTTCTAAATAGTAAATAAATAATCTGAGTTGGGTCCTGGGAATCTGAGGAAGAAGAGATGAACCACTCTAAACACATCTCCATCTATTGCCCAATTTGATCACAATAATAGGAGATTTTAAATAGGAGGACCACACTCTATCCTAGGGACTTGAAATGGCTATTTTCTTCAGCTGGAATGTAATTTCCTTGCACGTATGTGTGCCTCGCTTCTTCATCTCCTTCTGATCACCATTTCAAGAGAACTTCCACTATTTACCCCTATTTATAATTCTAATTCCTCACCACAGATATGTCTCCTGCTTTATTTTTATCTATAGCATTTAATAACTAAGTAGAATATTGTATATTTCCTATTTTTACTTACATATCTGTTTATTTTTTATCTCCATACACTATAAGATAAATTCCATGAAGTCAGAGATTTTTGTCTTATTTTGTTAATCTCTACAGCCCTTATACTTAGAACAGTGCCTGGTATATAGTAGGTACCAGCAAATATTTATTGAATAAATAAGCAAAAACTGCATAAATGGATGAATAAAGGTGTTCTATCTATTGTGCTGGAATTTAAAAGACAGGGGTATTAGTTTCAGCTCTGGGTTACCAAGCTAAGTGATATTTGATGAGTCAGTTTCATCTCTCTAGAACTCAATTTGCTCATCTGTAGAAATAATTGGTAAGCTATATAAATGATAAGATATATTTCATCAGAGTTGGTCTATATAACCATATATATTTAGAAGAACTAGGCTCATTTACTTCTTTTATATTCTGTTCATAGCTTAATTTAATAAAGAGAAAATACCACTGGCCTAGTTTCAAAGAAAAGCATAAAGAAAGCCATATAATTGCCCTGCAAAATAATTTTAAGCTCTATTTCAATGTTAAATTGTAGTTTTAATGTATTCATAAAAGTTCTAAAATGTATTTCACATTCCACATGTCTCAGAGATGGGAAGTAGGATTAGTATCCTCTTTGCTTCCCCACCCCCCACCCCCTGCCACCTCTAAATCATCACTGTCCTATTCCCTTTTGAAAATAAACCAAGGCACAAAACCCTTATCTTTTTAGACTCAAGCCATACAGTCTTACTACCTGATTCCTCCTACTACTCTTTTATTCATATTCTGGATATGGCCATCATTCATAGAATATTATAGTACCCAGATAATTGTCTTTCCTTGGTGATGAACTTGTAAGTGTTTAACAATCAGCTCTTTGGAAAAAAGGAAAAGGCCCAAATTTGTAGTGTTTTCTGTTTTGTTTTGTATTTTATGGTTTAAATATTCCCACTATTGTCATTTTTAAAGCTAAGGACACATTATTTACCAAACTATAAAATTCCTGAATATTTAATTTCTGCAGGTTATTACAAACCAGTTCCAGTATACCACTGCTTCTCCTTCACCGAAAATCCTGAGTGATTTCTCTGTTGCTTGACAATCATTTCTAATAACTTTCTTAGTAGCACCTTAGCCTCTCAACTACATAGTCATATAACATATTTATCAACACTTGAATTTGCTTTACTTCAAAATCAATTACTGAAATATCCTACTCTGTGATTATAATCTCTTCCTATACAATTCAATTACTTCACTGCTCACATTTTCCAATCTCACTCATGGCCCATTAATGACCTGCATTCCAATTCATTAGCTCCTTCTACTTCTTTATATTCCACACTGTTCAAATGCGTGTCCATGATCTTTCATTTCAAAATTATTGTTGCTAATATCTTAAACTCATTAAACTTTCTTTTCTTTGAACCACCTAACTTAACCTCAACTCTAAATAAACCCACTATCCATTTCCTCTAAATCTGTTCATAGCAACACAGCGTTATTAGAAAAGGTTACACTACAAAATGTGAAGAAGCTCAAGTAGATGCTCAGCACTTCCCAGAAAGTATGTCTCTCAGTTTATTCTCTACAATGCCTATTTCAACTTTTTCTCCTTTCCTGAAACTCATGCCTTCTGTGAACTCTTCTTGACAAGGTAGATTCAGTTGGTATGTTCCCTATGCCTTCCTAGACTAATTCTATGTTCTCATAGTATATTGTAGCCGACCTTTGCAGTTTTTAATTATACATTCTATTTAATGATTATCTGATTAATTTCTGTATTCTTCATGACTATTGTTGAGTCATGGTTTGGAGGTATATCTCTTTACCTGGTATGGGTACTGACAGAAATGCACTCAAAAAAAATTTAAAAGAATGGAATGCACTAATGAAATGATAAAAAGACAATTATTTTTATTCATAAAGTTATTATAAAAGATATAATATCATTGAAGATGCATCTTGAGGAAAAATTCAATAATATATTTTTATTAATCTTGAGATATTAACTATACATAAAGATATAAAATAGTTAAAGGAAATATTCATAGCAATCATAAAAATTTATTAAATCTCATTTTCATGCCAATAAGTTTAAATAACAGGCTAATTACCATTAATATTGTAATCCATTAAAGAAAGACTTGGTCAATATTGCTACTGATAATATAAATAATAGATTTTCTTAAAACTGCTCTCAACTGAGAACTCATATATATAAAATGCTATGCTAAGCAATTTAAGAACATGATATTATTTAAATCCTCATATCTCTGTGAGATATATTTTGTGATACCCATTACAAAGATGAGAAAAGTGAGGTTAGGGTAAACATCTAGCACAAGGTTTAAGGCAGATTATTAATTTATGTGCTAAAGCAAGTTGCTGTGAATTATAATAGTAGAAAATTTTCCTAAAATTTCTTTCTATAATTAGTCGTTGGTATTATTTAAGGCAGAGATTTACAGATAAGTCAAAATATACTTTCTAAAATGAATATTATAAGATGAAGCAAAAAAATGCAAGGCAATAGATTCAAGCTAACAGATTAAACAATGTAAGTTTAAAAAGAATCCTCCCCAAAATCCTTTTGCAATACAGTGATATATGTAATGAAACCTCCAAAACACACACACACACACACACGTGCGCACACACACACAATCCAGTAGAAATACAAAAAGAAAAAAAAAAAAACAGAATGATATGCATAGTACCATTGAGTTGAATTATTTTTAAAAAACATCCTTTGAAATTCCAAAAAAAAATGATAATATCATATATATGTTAAGTGATTCCTAAATAAAACTAAATTTAATCATGAGGATGGTAAGAATAGTTTGAGTGTGTGCATTGTGTGTGGTATATTGACAACCTGTTCAACTCCCACAGTATCCCCTAAGCAGGCTTAATCTCACTAGGAAGTGCAGGAAGACTATTTTAAGCAGGTCAAGGCTAAAACTAATCTAATCCCAAGCCAATTTATTTGGAACATGAGTAAGTATCCATCATTTGCCAGCATGAGGTTTCTCCCAGGCAGCAGTGCCAAGAATAGGTAAGGCAAGTTAAATATGGTTATATGGTTTATTATTTTACACTATTGTATATTAAAGGCAGAGGGAGAAGCAACCTAGAAGGTTAGAATCTTAACACTTTTGTATTTAACTTAAATTGGTTTCCACATGACTTTATTCTTTGTTTTGACACAAATATCTACTAGAATCTTCTATATGAACATAGAGCAGAGACAGTAGGTCATGTGTATCTATGCCTCTAATTAGTATTCACTTCCCATCATCCAAAAATTGTTACAATTTGGAATAGATTTTTGATTTGCCTTTTATGTTTTGTCTCAGTCATATTGGCATTTAATTTTGCTTTTTCTACTCAGGTATTCCATTTGTTACCTATCTATATTTTTTAAAAATAACTTCCCATGTCTGAATTCGAGTGCCATTCCTGAGTGACTACAGATCTGATTCCATTTTATTTTCTGCTTGCAAAAGCTTAAACTTTACTTTTTTACAGTAGGCTTCAAGATAGGGTTCCATGCCATACCTCTCTTTCTCCACAGACACACTCAGAAAGACTAGACCACGACAAACTTTTTATACCAGAGACCTGTGTTGTTTTCCAAATAGATCCAATCTTGAACTTCATTTGATCACAGATAATCTTCTTTGTAATCCATAGAAATTTCAACTTCTCTTATAGATGAAATGCTCACATTTTCAAACTGGATTATCAAAGTGTAAAGTACAATAGTATGTTTTAAAAATTCCAAACAAGTAAATCAGACTTCCAAAGTGTAGTTATAGAAAATGTCTGTACATGTCTGTATGTTCTTATTTATTTAATCAGTCTATTTTATCAAATTTTAGAATAAGAAATAACTACTTAACTGAAAAATTTATCTTCCCTCTAATTCATTTAACAAAGTACATAAAGCTTTTTTATTGTGCTTTAGGACTTTAAGTGTATGTAAGTGATTTGTCAAGTTACAACAAAAAGACCTATTTAAAAGAAAAGAAAAAGTTAATTTTAAAAACTAGAGAGAAGAATTATTCTTGACAATATAAATGAAATTAAAAAACAATGTAGATTGCTTAAATCAATATTGTCTATCTATACTTATAAAAATCAAGAAAATTTTCTGACATATTTATAACCATAGCTTTTATCTTTAAATGTGTTGGCATCAGCCTGGTCATATTGCAGTTGAAACAAAGAAAGGTATATGCTACTACTTAAAACACAGAACTGACTCACACTCACAGAACTAACTTTTAAATTGGAAATACATTTTAGATGGGTTTAGAAGTTTCAAGGGCACTTTAAAAATTATAACAATAATTCAGCCTTCTCCATACATAAGCATGGGAGCTCGGCTATGACTAAAAATGCATAAAATTAGATATGGATGAATTTAGTTAAATAAAAGAAACATCAACTGAAAATAAAAATATTAAACTAACTTAGGAATGTGAATAAAAATGCCAATAAATCTCTAAAGAGACAACACAGAAATGCGAGTACAGATTTTTGTGGAATGCATTTTCCTGACCCAGTTCCATCCTCTGGCCCTTGTTTTCCTTGTGTCTTCAATTTCTATTTTGAATGTATGCTTCCTTATATTTTATGCATCCTTTATAAGCTGCCTTCAACTCTCTTTGAAATGAGAGAATAATTACATAAACCCACCAACAACAAAAAAAGAAACTCAGACGCAAGAAACATGGCGGAGTGAGAGGTGTATCTGGATCTCTCCCCTTGAAACAACAATAAGCTGAACATCTAAAACTCAACAAAAAACACCTAAACTGCACACCAGCACGTCTGAGTGTGGGATCTACGCATAAGAGCTACCACAGGTCAGAACCCCGGGTGTCAAACTTTGGTTTGGGAGAAACAAAGAAGCTGCCTGTCACAGTTGGCGCTCCCTGTAGGAGGAGGGAGAGTGGAGAAGGTGTAACAGCTTCCCTGAACAGTCCTGCCTGTGAATTTATGAGTTCCACGCAGCCAGTGGCAGCGCCCAGTCATCAGGGCAGAAGCAGAAAAGTGGACAGTAGAGAAACGACAGTTGATTTTTACTGGCTGCAGTTGCAAAACAGGCTGAACTGCAGCCCCCAACACCAACGCAAAGGGCCTCTCCAAAGCACTTAACAAAATCGGTATAGAAGAAAAGTACTTTAACATAACAAAGGCCATCTATGACAAACCCTCAGCCAACATTATACTTAATGGTGAAAAACTAAAAACCTTCCCTCTAAAAGCAGGAACAAGGCAAGACTGTCCACTATTGCCACTGTTATTCAATATAACATTGGAGGTCCTAGAGAGTGCGATCAAGCAAAAGAAAGATATAAAAGACATCCAAATAGGAAATGAAGAAGTCAAACTGTCACTATTTGCAGATGACATGATTCTCTATATGGAAAACCCTAAAGACTCCACAAGAATACTACTAGAAACAATAAGCAAATACGGTAGTTTCTGGATACAAAATTAACGTTCAAAAATCCATAGCGTTCCTATACTCTAATAACGAAGTATCAAAAAAAAAGAAGTGGGAAAAATAATACCTTTTGCAATTGAAAAAAAAAAGAATAAAATACTTAGGAATAAATTTAACAAAACATGTGAAGGACCTATATAATGAAACTAAAAGAGTCTATTAAAAGAAATTGAAGAAGATACAAAGAAATGGAAAGATATTCCGTGTTCTTGGAGTGGAAGAATCAACATAGCTAAAATGACCAAATTACCTGAAGCATTATACAGATTTAATACAATCCCCATCAAAAACCTATCAGCATTTCATAAAGAAATAGAACAAAAAATCATCAGATTTATATGGACACACAAAAGACCCCAAATTGCCAAAGCCATCATGAGAAAAAAGAATGAGGCTGGAGGCATCACTCTGCCCGGCTTCAAATTATACTACAAAGCGACAGTAATCAAAATGGCATGGTATTGGCAGAAATACGAACACACGGACAGTGGAACAAAATTGAAAATCCAGAAGTAAATCCATATTTATATGGGCAAATAATTTTCAGCAAAAAAGCCATAGACATACAGTAGAGAAAGGAAAGCCTCTTTAATAAATGATGCTGGGAAAACTGGAAAGCCACCTGCAAAAGAATGATACTAGACTGTTGTCTATCATCATACATCAAAATTAACTCAAAATGGATTAAAGACCTGAATATAAGACCTGAAACATGCATAGAAGAAAACATAAGAACTAAACTCAAGGACCTTGGACTTAAAGAGAGTTTTAAGAATTTGACCTCAAAAGCAAGGGAGAGTAAAAACTAAAATAAATGAATGAGACTACATAAAACTAAAAAGCTTCTACTCAACAAAAGAAATCATTGACAAAGTACAGACAACATCGGAATGGGAAAATATATTTGCAAGCAATGCCTCCGATAAAGGCCTAATATCCAAAATATACAAAGAACTCATACAACTCAATTACAACAAAAAAAGCAAAGAATCCAATCAAAAAATGGGCAGAGGGGCTGAATGGACACTTCTCCCTAGAGGATATACAAATGGCCAACAAATATTTGAAAAGATGCTCAACATCGCTGGCTATTATAGAAGTGGAAATCAAAACCACAATGAGATACCATCTCACACCTGTTAGAATAACTATAATCAACAAATACTGGAGAGGATGTGGAGAAATAGGAACCCTCATACACTACTGGTGGGACTGCAAATTGGTACAGCCACTACAAAAAACAGTATGGAGGTTCCTCAAAAAACTAAGAATTGATCTACCATATGATCCAACAATCCCTCTGCTGTATATTTACCCTAAAGACTTGAAAACCCATATATGAAAAGATATTTGCATACCGATGTTCACAGGAGCATTATTCAAATTGGCCTGGACATGGAAGCAATCGAAGTATCCTATGATAGATGATTGGCTAAAGAAGCTGTGGTACATATTTACAATGGAATATTACTCAGCCATAAGAACAGATGAAATACTGCCATTTGCGACAACATGGATGGACCTCGAGATAATCATGCTAAGCGAAATTAGCCAGAAAGAAAAAGTTGAAAA
Organism: Pteropus alecto; assembly: GCF_000325575.1. Classification (NCBI taxonomy): domain Eukaryota; kingdom Metazoa; phylum Chordata; class Mammalia; order Chiroptera; family Pteropodidae; genus Pteropus; species Pteropus alecto. The sequence goes on from NW_006494614.1 coordinate 147,877, forward strand.
TCACATGATATCAATTATATCTGGTATATAAATCTAAAAGCAACAAATGAACAGAACAAACAAATAGAGACTCATGAACATGAACTAAAGATTAATGGTTACCAGAGTAAGGTGTAGGGGAGGAGGGGGAAGGTACACGGGGTAAACGGAGTTATATATAGGGGGATAGAGGAGAGTGAAGTGTGTAAAGGAGATCAAATATACAGTAGCTGAAGGAAAGTGGACTTTGGATGGTAAACACACAATAGAATATACAGATGTCAAATTATAATGTACACCTGAAAATTATATATTTGTATTAACCAACGTTACCCCAATAAACTTAATTTAAAAATATAAAAAATAAGTAAAAAGACAAACAATACAATTCTAGATCATCATCTTCACTTTCATTAATGGGTATTAAAATTCTATTTAAATATAAATTAGCAAATTCCTAACTGAAAGTTAATAAATACATTAGTGAAAATTGTATTTTTGCTAATAATAAATATAATATACAATATAATACATAATGTGAAATTTATCTGAAGAGAAACTAAAGTTTAGTAAATATAAAATAGATAAAGTTTTTATTTGTAAGATATTTACATAATTATTTATCCTGTGGAGAGTATAACTTTCACCGTCTAATTACTATCAGAGAAAGTAAAAATGAAAGACCAGTTTACCCTCAATATTTATATGTAATGATAATTTGGTACTCACTTTGAAATTTAGATATTTTATGAAAACACTACTTCTATATTCTAAAACTTGGTGGGGAGTTAATAAAAATAAAAACAATATTTAAGACTACAATGCAACATTATTTGAACTTTTACTGTTTAGTCATTATCTTTATCAACCATATTTTCTATCCTAAAAAAACAAAAAAAAGTTTTTCATAAAAAGCATTAATCTTTCCACTAGGATGTAGTTAAGTATTTTACTTCCCATATGACTGTGATTATGTCCAGAAAGCATATAGTTCTCTAAAAAGAGAAAATGAAACAATAACTTCTTTTTATATGAACATTGTTGAATGAACAAATCCAAATGACCATTGCACCTTCAAAACAGTCACTTTATTCTAAAACTGTTCACATTTTTTAATTCCTTTTTTAGAATTACCTAGAAATGTTATATTCTTTTGAATACTCTTATTATTAACAGTCTTATATCCTTCTGGAGTAAATTTTGTTTTTGAAAATAAGTCAAAGTATTTAGGATAAAACAATGTATGTTTAAGCCATGCACTAATTTTGTTATTATTGTTCTAAAAGTAAAGACAGCTATATAAAAAAAAAGCTGGTTTTCTTGTGTTGTATGTAAGTATAGTCTAAAAAAAAATTAAAAATGAAAGCTCTAAGAATACTTTTTAGCAATTACAAAATCAAAGGCAGTCTCCTGAGGTGTTGTTTCCTTTGTGGAATGTTATTCATTTCCTGTATATGATCTATAGTACTTGTATACAGAGTAGTTTTTTTAACTTAAAGTTTTTTTTCTCTATTCTATTTTTATTTATCTAGCAGAAAAATGTTTATATAAAAACTAAAACTTCCTGAAATCTTTATAACATCTGTATAAGTAACATGAAGTTAAATGAGATTTTTCAGTGAGGCACCAAGAAAAAATTGACAAAAAACACTAAGTATGAAAAACACAACCATGACACCATTTCATAGTAGATTTAGAAGCAATTAAATGATTGATTCACAAGGGGATGTAAAAAGATAATGAAAGAGATTAAGAACAAACATTATGAAGATAATTTGTTCAAAGACTGTGATTCTCAACAGTCTTTTCCACTGGTTTATGTAAGAGTATGTGTGGCATGTACCTCATATTCCCAAACCGGTTGAGAGGTGACAACTTGAAGAGATTGATCCAAATCCCCTGCATTGGTTGACTCAGAGAACTGATGTCCCTCATATAGGAAAGCTAAAGAATAAATTCCTATATGAGAAGTAACAGCATCTATTTTCAGGGGACCGTAGGGGTGTTTGAATACCCAGGAAGAAATGAGGGCTCTGAGTAAGAACGTTAGTGTTTGCCCAAGAGGGCAGTTGCCATAGGAAGAGGCTGTTTGCGTTTCAGTTAGCACACATCCAGCATTTGCTGAGGTAGATGTTGCAGACACTTTACTAGAACCCTGTTGTTGATTCTGAAGAAGTTGCAGACATTGAGGAATGCTACCTTTGCTGATGGAAGGTTTCCTGTTACACCATCCATCAAAAAGATATGTCAAGAGGACATCAAACCAGATGGTAAGGACAAGTTTTAGGATGGCAGTTTGACTGATTTCAGCCCTAAATTTTAGCTGATAACATTATTTTGATTTGATAAAAGTAAGCAGAACTGCTAGCGTAACCAAATAATTTGCCTAATCAAATGATACTAATGAAATACCTATTTAAATTTAGCCAAGAAAAAATTATTTGCTTTAAAGAATTGAGGCATATAGCAAAACATATAACACAATAGAAAACTATTTCTTAAAATCATTTTCTAGGAAACTCAAAATGTTTGAAAGTTTATTTCAAAAGAAAAAAAATGTCATTAGAATGCCTCATAGAATATTTTCAAGTGTTACTCTAGTTACATTTAGAAAAGAAATCACATTTGTTACTAAGATAATTAAAAATTTTCTTCAAAATCTTTCTTAGCAACATTATCATTTAAAAAATATTGTTTATGTTGTCATATGTAGTTATTTATTGCACTCAAGTAAGAAAATATGCCTTGCATATCTGTTGCTCTTACATTTCATAATTTCCAAGGTCTTCTAAATAAAGTAACGATTTTTACTAATTACCACTTAGGAGATTTCACGCATCCGATTTAACTAGGCATCGACACAGAGTGATACAATTTTCTACTTAAATTATTTACAATGTTCTTGAGTGTGTTCATGTAGTCCATACAGAGCAGACATTAGATAATTATATAGAAAAATTCAAAGTAGCAAAGCCAAGGACAAGGCATAGGTATAGGCATTAATTCAATAAAGAAATTTAAAATAGCAAGGCTTATGCATTTTTCTTCACGTTATCTCTTAGGTAGTAATTAATCTGGAAGTTATTGCCTTCCATTCAAAAGTCTGGGGAGTCTATAACTTCTCTTTACTTCTGCTACTTGGAGAAAGAGATGTTTCACTTCTTTAACAGCATCTATTGAAGGTATTGTAAAGACAGTGAAGTCTCAGATGAATGAAGAATTTTGTCTTTAAAAAGAAACATCACTTTGATCTAAGCGTTAGTAAGCTAATAACAACAATAGTGTAGAATTATAGATCTACAATTTGTAGAGATGCACACATCTCTTTAATTTAAACTGCAAGCAGAGACCAAATAATCTTGGAGTTTATATAAAAGTTCTGCCATAAATAACCATTATAATGAGGATAAAGTGGGGCACTGTTCAAAATGGGCAGAACAAAGGTAAATCCATGTTACTAAACTACATAGTTAAAAAAATGGTTTGTTAGTTGGATCTGCCAATTCTTTTTTCGTTTTTTTGTGTTCAGAGAACATAGAGTACATACCTACATGACCATAGAATACCCAAAACAAACCTTGATGTACTATACACTTAGATATACATTTTTCAAAATAACTGGTAGGACTAATTTATCTCAATAAATTTAGACAAATAATTTTTTGTGAGATTAATTTTAAATAATTTGATCTAATCCTGCTTTTTCTTCACTTGCAATAGTAGAAAATTATTTCTTCTGATATATTTTATTGTAGCTATGTATATATGTATATATTACTTAAATATAGAGTACTACGTATAACACAATACCACTTAATAATGCATTGTTTTAAATTTTTTCTTCAAGATTTACATTAAATAGTGATGATTCTGGCCATATATGGTTTTATAGTAACCTATTCTTTTTCAAACTCCCGAAGCATTCACTTTCAGTAAGAGTCACTACGATTCACTAGGAGTTTATCCAGAATTCATTGGAACACATAAAGACATTTTGAACAGATAAGTACCTTTAGAGCACATTTTATAGTGGGAAAAGTCCAAAAACCTTAGATAAGTCATCTAATATTTATATATCATACGTCCCTTCTGTTTTAGAGGCAGGACTACTTCTAGAATTCAAATCTACAAACTACTACAATTTATTATTAAATGATAGGTTACCACAAACAGAAATATATCTGAAAGTAATGTTTTTAATGGAGTTAAATCCAGGGCTTAAAAATATTCAAGATATTTTAGAAATGGGGAAATTCTACCATTGACAACACTCATCAAAATAGGCCAATGATTGAGGAAACTGAGTTTCTAAGTAGTGATCCAGTGCTATCCATATCAAGCCTTGGTGAGTAAGTACAAGGGGCATAGGTCTGTGGGGGAGCATATCCAAGCAATCAAGAGAATAGTAAGGTCAACTAAAGAAGTTTATCCCTCTATGTCTGCTTTCTGGAATAAGGACATTCTGATAAGGGTAATGATGCCTAATCTTTAGCAATAATAACCTCTTTCTTACCACTGGTGAGATTCCATTTTTACATTTACAATTATGAAAAAATAACAGTCAAGTTAACGCTCAAAGCAAATAAAAATAGCTTTGTGGATATCCTGCATATAATGATTGTCTTACTGAAAGATTTTAGTGGAGTATTTTTTGACATTTTTGAATGTATATAAATATAATTAGTGAATAACTGGACCATAATTATCAGATACAATAAAAAAGAAGTAAAACTGATTGTAGTAGTTGTATTATAGTATTATATATAGTCAAATCTCCAATAATAACTGAAGGAATCAAAGCTGAAAAAATTTATTCAAATAGCTCACTGCCAGTTTTTACTTCAGTCACATTCAATGATGCCACATTGACTCTATGGTTCTTATATTTTCCTTGGAATATCTCCAGTTTTAACATACTATAAACTTATCTATATAGAGGTATAAGTTTTTAGCCAAAATAGTTATCTGAGATGATATAAAAATAATAGTTATGTTTGTGTCTGTTCTAAACCAGATTTATTTAAATGATTTTATGAATAGACATGTCGATAGATTTTTCATTCCTTTTTCATACTTTTCATAATAGGATGGTCAGAAGCAATTTTCTCTAGGTTCACACACACACACAAACACACAAACTCTTATATCTCATATATATGTATTATACACATAGTCTGGGCTTAATAAATTTGAAAAAATGTCAACCTTTGTCAAATCTTTTAACATTTGGAAATAGATTTTTTAAACTATGTATTTTGAAAAGATATTAAGGAGCATCAAAACAGTCTGCTATTTGCTGTAGAACAGTAATAGTAATTACATTTTTCTAAACAAAATAGATTTTTGAAGCTGGACAAAAGAACAAAGATCATTAATGTCGAGAGTTCATTTCTGAAGAGAAAAACATGAACTACAAAAGAAAATAAGCATCTGCTAAAATATACTTGGTTTTTACACCACCAGTTTTAAAGTTTTTAGATCATAGAAAACTTAAAAAAATGTTAGTTTGATGATCAGTTATATTTATATAGGAAACACAGCATAATGACCTTTTTGACTTGTGTTATTCTAATTAAACTTGTATTTTGTTTAAACAGAAACAGCCTCTCTCATTTCACTCAACCTGACTCAATTGTTAGCAAAGCAAGTGAATTAATTTTCCCATTCCATCTGCTGGCTGGCATTTTGAACTTGACCAGGTTGGATCTATTATGGGTCCATTTTCACATATTGTAACATCTTCAAATTGCTTAGAAAGCATTTAGAGATACTCATAGATTATTTAGTAGTTTTCAAATAATAGATAAAGTTATAAGAATCTATGTTAAAATGGTCATAAGTATTTACATGATGTTTTTATCCTGTGAGTCATTTAAAAGAGATTATTATTACATCATTACTGGTCATAAGCTAATATGATCTGATTGACATTGACATCAAAACAACTCTTATCACATTACATATCAGTCTATTTCTGATTCTTTTTCTTATTTCTCACTGTGAGTTATAGTTATGGTGACCTTATAATTTATTGACACTATTGAAATTGATAGATGGCATAATTAATAATCAATTCAGGATAGCAGGTATTAAGTAAGAATTTCCTGGAAAAATTAGGGCATATGTTCATCCTAGCTTTCATGGAAAATGATGAAAGATTAGTGGCCAGCAGTCCTGGAACCTATGATGAGTTTATCTTTTACTGGCTAGAAACCTTGGGCAAATCTCTATCTATCATAAAGTTTTTCTCTATAAATTGGAATATTATTCCTACTGTGTCTAATATTCAAGTGTACTGTGAGAATTTAGTACATATTGAGTCCTTTCTATGTTCTAAAACAACTCAAAAATGGAATTAAAATATTAGTTCATTTTATCATAATTTTTTATAATTCTGTAACAAGAGAAAATTGTATCTTTCATAATCATTACTTCAAAACTAGATATGCATTAGGTAGAGTAAGACATCTTTTCATTCTTTATGAATTATTTTATCTAATAAACACTTATATAAAGCATTATCCACTGAAAATGCAAAGTAAATAATTGAGGTTAGAAATATACCTAAGGGTCGTATCACATGAGAAGTTCAAAAACTGGAGGTGGAACCTGAGATCACTGAGATATCGGGAATGAATATGGGCAGAAAATACAACAGAAGACTACAGTAATCCAGGATGGCTGAATGAAATAACTGGCGGCATTATGAATGTAAAGAGTATAACATTAGCTTCGTAGAATAAAACTATAGATAGATGATAGACAGACAGATAAAAAGATAGACAAAAAGAGAGATAGATAGATGATAGATAGATGATAGATAGATAGATAGATGGATGGATGGATGGATGGATAGATAGATAGATAGATAGATAGATAGATAGATAGATAGATAGATAGATAGATAGATAGATAGATAGATAGATAGATAGATAGATAGATAGATAGATAGATAGATAGAGAGATATATAGATTTACAGATAGTACTGCCTAATATGATTCAAACACATGCCAGTATCAATAGATTCAATTACATTTATTTTCAAAGAATGCTATCTATGGATAGATACATAAAAGAAGGACCAGGAATTATGAAAGTTATTTCAGCACAGAACTATCGTGTTAACCCTTAAGTAGCCATTTGTATAGATACTGTTTTACTCTAGATATCAGAAATGTCCAAATGACTGCTTATGAAAGCCACCTTAGATTGTAAACTTGTGAAGCACAGATTATACATATTTTATAATTTTTAAGCCCTCTCTAGTCTTCAGAAGATACCTTACCAAGTCAGCTTTCAGTAAACAATTGAATTAAATAATTGCATATATATGTGAAAAAAAATTCTGAAATTAAAATAATAGCTGTTTAACACTTCAGCAAGATAATTGACAAGTAACTATTTGTATTATACATAACAATATTTTATATTCCTGCTTGTTTCCCTCCTCCTTCTCCTACTCCTCATGATCATTTTCTAAAAATGTAGAGTATGAA
>NW_006494614.1:155395-167058 GCF_000325575.1 Pteropus alecto
AATTTACAGAATTATTTTAAAAGTCTTATAAATATAAAAAGCATCTATATTCAATCATGTAAAGTATCTTATAAATACATTTTTTTAATTATAAATGCATACATATATGCATATTGTTCATCTGTGATATAAAACAATATCTAAATTATGTGTACTGAATAAAACCTGTACAGATTTTAAAACATTTTTTAAAAGAAGTTACTTTAATGATCCAAAGTAGTGAAATCCCCTCAATAAAAGTAACATAATGCCATTTAATCTTTAGAATATTCCATCTCTTTTCCTGTTGATTAAATAAAAAAGTTTAGTTTGTCTGGATAGTTCGAACTTAGGGTTTCTCTTAAAAAGCTCTGCTGAGAAGTCATTAAAATGTGCTCACTGTGCTTCTGCAAACGGAACCTGATTTTGTGACCTTTATGTCTCACTTTTAAAATTTCAATCTGTCTAAAATCACTAGCTTAGTTTTTCTCTTTGCCTTTACCAAAATCCTCTATTGACCTCGGCTGCTTTGACCCTCACTCACATACAGTATGATTAATATCAAAGTGGAGCTGCGTTAAGCATTTGCTTTGATGGGCTCATTATCTTTCCTCTTTGTTATTTCTCTTTGAGTCCTTTTTGATATGTATGAATTTGTTGGAAACTGACAAGAGGCTTATGGTGATCTTATGGCCCCCTAAATAGGCTTTTATCTAATTTTAAATGCTACAGCAATATTAGAATGCATCACCCTTTTTACTTTGAGAACGTAGAGCAATCTATTCGAAAAAATCAAATAATTGGGAGGAGACTAATCTGAGGTCATGTAGCTGTGTCTTTCCTTGGGAACAACATTCTGAATCTCTGTGGAAAAGCTGTTTACAACTGATTTCTGCAACTGACTGGTCTGCTCCTTTATATTTATCTCTTAATATAAATATTAGCACTATTGACTAGAAGGACACCTGCACAAAAAATAAGAAATTTTCCAGTTATTGTAAGTAGTATGAACATCCCACACAATAATCCAACTCTAAATGAATTCACTGGAAAAAAATTGTACCTTGCCTACAAATTCAAAACAACATAATTTCTATAGTGTAAAATTATATATTTATATGAATCACATGCATAAATATTCCCCAAGAATTAGATTGCAGTATTAACTAAAATAGTTTGACTCTATCAGACATGATATAACTTGGCATTGCTTATACCCTAAATGTATATTGACATGGTTAGTAAAGAAGGAAAAAGAGAATGCAGAGCTTTTAAAGTCAGTTATAAACCAGGCTTGCTGACCTGGTATATTACTGCCAGAAACAATGACAGAATCAGACGTACATTTCCTTTTATTCTTATAAATCCAAGTGCCAAACTTTAATTACAAATATAAATTTTTTTTTTCAAATTTCTATTTCACAGAGAATAGATGACATTGAATAGAATACCATGAGTAATTAGAGGGGCATTTGCTATAGTTTCTGAATTTCTTTCAATATCCTATTGACACATTAAAGAGATAAAATAAATATATTATTCCTTTAAATATTATATTTAATTTTGTTTATGTAGAAATCTGTGCTCATAAGCAGCTATATATCAAACTCTTCTAATATTGTCATGTGTTTCATATTTTTTCAATGGTACTATTCTTTAAAAAATAAAATAGCAATGAGTAGTAAGTTATAGGAAAATATAGTAAATAAGGTATTGGGCTTTGGAGTTAGATAATCCAGTTTCACACTTTGTCCTTGTTTGTCACTGGGCAAGTTCCTAAACTTCTTCAACCTTCAGTTTCCTCATCTATGAAATGGAAAGGAAGAACTAAATAAGATATTTTTGTATAAGGCATTCAGCATAGTGCCTGGCACATGAGAAAGACTCAATAAAGAGTGCTACTAATAATCACTATCTAATTGAGACTCATTATCATTAGATGCTAGGACGTGACCCCACATGAAGGAAAAGTGCCAGTCAATAATTATCATATTTGACAATATTATTCTAACATGCATCAATAAGAGCAGTTTGTGAAATGGTAGTTTACACTATTCAGCATATGCATCTTATACCTATATAGGATCTTTCAATAAAACATTTTATTGTACACAGGAATTATTTTTATTAATTTATTATTTACTCATCATAAGGCATTTAGTATACATACTTATCATTAAAATGTAAGGACATTGTGGTTTTAAAATGCCCCATTTTATGGCCTATTACCTATGGTAGATATAGAAAACAATTAAGAAATTTGTTATAATGAAACGCTTGTTCCTATGATGATTTCATCAATATATTTTTTATGCCCATCATTTTTCAATATTCATTTATCAATTTTGGGCCCCCTGAAAATAATATTATCAAAATATGATACTAAGAAACCACTTGAAAAATTGGAGTCAACTTAAAAATCCTCTTTTTAACTGTCTTTACCTAAATAAGAATAAAACCTTGAAGAAATTTCTGTTCATGAAGCTGTCTGATAATGATATCTTACATTTTCATGTCATATTCTCTGTCAATGTGCTAAGTTTTCATTTCCTACATCAGAGATATTCAGACTTCAAAGTGTGTTTGGAAGCATTTGTTGTAGTTAACATATGATCAAAATCATTGATTATTTTCAGAGAACATGAAGTATTAAGTAGGAATTTGAGTTAGAAAATGAACAGATATTGTACATAGCAGTTTAGACTGGTGTCTGTGAAGTAGAGCCTGAGTTCAAATTTTAGCTCTACCAGTTTGTGTAACTCCTTAAATTCTGTAAACATCAATTTCCTCACTTTTATATGTGGATATAGAAGTGCCCAGATTATAGCTTGGATGTAAGGATTATATGACAAAAATGAATGAAAAGTGGCAAACGCATTACCTGGTATACAGTGAACACTCATTGAATAAAGGCTCACCATATTATGAGAGTTGCAGAAATAAATGAATCCTCTAAATAAGAGAAAATTCACATATTGGTGATCCCATATAACTAAAAATATTGCAATTAATGTATCATCAACATTGAAATGAAAGATAACATTTTCTTGTTATATCCATGTATATAACAAATGTAAAGAAGTACAAATTTCTATATATTGAGGAGAATGTTCTTGGAAAATGCCTTATTTCTTTGAATTAACCTCACATTTTCTCTAATAACTCAGGAGGATTCATGAAGCATAATCTAATATCATATTAAATCACCTATCTGCTATAATCATATTTAGTAAAAGTATGCTTTTAGAATCTAATATTGTAAAAATGTCCAAAAATAACAAAAACACTTTTTAAAAAATTTCATGGTTTCCACAAAGGAAATAAAGAAACTAACATTGATTATATTTTAATGAGGCACTTGACCCTCTGTTAAATGTTTCTTCACTGTCAGGTATAATGAATCCTGCAAGGTAAAATTTCCTAACCCCATGATGAACTGAGAAAACTGAGGTTCAGATGAAGAGATTTTTCCAGGTAGCAACTGATAAGTAAAAGTTTGTCAATTCTTATAAAATAAAAAGTTTCTTGCTTAAGGTAATTGCATTTTCTTATTTGGACAAAACAATTGCTAACCTCAAATTTACTAGCTAACTAGATAACTTTTCGAACTCAGAATTCATTTGCTTTCTTCTCCTAAATGAGTTGACTAGAAGATGCAATATCAAATAATAAATGCCCTAAATGATATGAGTTAAAAAATCTAATGTTCTCTCCAAGTATGCATACCTCAAACCACAATGCAGGTAACACACTCAAAGACTCTAATTTAATTAATAAATGCCTTTGATAAAGTAAGAATCTGAAAATATCAAAAAAACTGTAAAGTATTTATGTGCAAAAGCTTTGAGGTGTGCAACAGAAGTAAACTGTTACAAAGACATCTAAAAAATATTTATTTAATAAAATTCTTAAGTTTCCTTTATAAAAATATATAAATTTGATGTACTTTGACTTTGAAATTGGGGCTGAAAAATAAATGCAAGATGTTTATGCAGTTCAGTAACTGAGTTTATTGACACTTAACATCCAGATTATGAATTTATAGATGTAAATTAAATTTCTCTTCAGATCATCAATAATGTATTACTGTAAGTTTTAATTAAAGTTTAAGATCAATTCTTTTCAGGTCAGTTGATTAGATCCATAACATGCATTAGCCATATATTCTAGGTACTTATATGAATTAACTTATAATAGCTCTATGAGCTGGATAGTTTTATTATTCTCATTTTGTAGATAAGTCACAAAGCATTAAGAAGCTTGCCCAAGGTCAAATAGCTAGTATGTGAAGGGTCTGAGATTCAAATTTAGGCAGTGAAGCTCTAGAACCTGTACTTTTTATCATTATCTTCTTATGCGATCTCTTTTTGCAATCTTCAATTTCAATATGCCATCTCTCATGGAACAGATTAGAGCAAAAAATAACCCAAATAGACTGTATAATACAAATTATTATTGTATATATTGCACTGGTGAAATACTACATACTACAGATTCAAATGTTCAAATACTGAAAAGAGAAATTATCCCACCAGTATTCAGTTACACGGGTAGCCCCCCAAAACAATAATGGTGTGAAGCAATGTATGAAGTCATTATAATGAAATTTATTAATCATTTACAAAACATAAACATGTACACATACACATATACACACGGACCTAACACAAGTATAAACCATGAGCTTATCAGTTCCCACAGCACTGAGTCTTTTGAAACAGTAGATGAAGGAGAAAGAAGGCAGTTTTATGATCTGATAAAACAAACAGTAAAGAGAAGATGTTCTTGAAATAGTTTCCAAGGTAACTGGTTATAAACTTGGAATCTATAAATAGGGATACAGAAAGTTTAGAGCCCAAGAATAAAGGGGATTTAGTGCTACCATTTCACAAAGATGAATGAAAATCAAATGAAAGGCGAGATTAAGCCTGCAGGAAAAGAGAAGAAACAAAGTTCCAGAAAGTGTATTTATGATGATTATATATGGATGACATTATATACTTTACGAATCTATGCTTACTGGAATTTAGAAAAATGAAAATATTAAAATATAAATCACAAGTATTTGATCAATATAAAGATATTCATATATTCATATAAATCACATAACTATTTTCTATTTTATCATGCTAATAATTAATATACATCTAGTTAATTATAATACAGGAAGCTGATGATGTTTAATAGCAATTTATTAATAGGACTTAGCATGTATTTAATCCCATATGTTTTATATTAAGTATCATTGACCAATTGGAATTTAACATGCGGTTATATTTTCATTACACTTATACACAAAGTAAACTTACTATTAAAAAAAGTCAAAGATCATCTGCATTAGGCTTAAAATTTAAACATGATAGAAATTACTGAAGCTAAACTAAGTAACTACTTATAAAATTAATAAAAGATTACCACCTTTTTTTGCTTACTGTTAGTATTTCATGTTATGATTCTAAATAACCAACCTAAAATGTAGCCACTCTGAATGTAGCAGACATCTGTGCCTTCACTAATGACATATATATTATATATGTCTTCCAAAAAAATAGTATAAAATGAGTAACAATATATCTGTCACGTAGTGATATGCAGACTACAATTCTTAAACTAAGAGTGGCTTTTGAATTTTTTCATATATGTAATAGATTTTCTTCTGACAGATTCACTCATTCAACCAATGAGTGCTAGGCACTGTTTCAGCCATAAATTATAATAGAATGATTCTTTGTAAATGGTCTGGTACAATATCATAATCAGGTCTACACATAATATTCTTTCACGGCTTCACCCGCTCATGCAGGGAAGTGAAGTACCAATGTGACAAAACAAGATAGAAAATATCGACATCTATGCTCAAACATGCCTAATAGAAAAGCAAATAAAACTCCAAGTCTTTCAGTGTGAAATCATTTAAAATTTTTTTATCTCTTTATGACTGTCAGGGCTAGTGCAATGACAAAAAGAGAGGTATCAAGGTCAAACTATCATAAGAAAATATGAAAACTTAATAGTGAGTGGTTAGTTCAGGTCTAGTACCCAGTCAGACCACACTGACACATTTACATCGCTAAGTCGCTCTATTTTTTTTTAGTATGAGACATAATTTTCACATATACATTACAATATAATAAATGTAAAATTAAAAGAATAACTTAAGGATAGATTTCCATTATTCTGAATTCTGATTTCTATATTCCTTTGTCACTTAAAGAAATAAAAAATAAATTTTCATTTTTTGAATTCATAATTAATTGTAATGCACTAAAATAATCATATTTATGCATGATCTGAAAAAAAATTGAATGGCATTTAAATCATATAAAAAATGCATTTAGTTCAATTTGATTGCTAATTTGCAAGAGATTAAAATCCAAATATTGAGATAAATGCATAAATTTATATTCAAATGCAGTTATTCATAGTATAAAATACATATGGCAGGAACTTTGTAAGAAAGACATGTTTTCTCAATAGCAGGGGCATAAAATATGCAATAGATTTTATATTATATCTTCTCTCTTTTTTGATAGAAAATACATAGTGTAATTACATAATGAGGGCAAAAATATTACACATATCACACAATTTGGTATAAATTTCTAAAGATATGTGCACCTTATCATTGCCTCTCCTTTCATTCTCCATTCTCTTTCATTACCACTTTCTTTTCTTTCCTCTCTTCCACTCTCTTCTACTACAGTATATGACCTCTGCATCTATCCTAAGAACTTTCTTTCAAGGTCATCCTGGGCTATTACTTCACATTTTATACCATCTAATGATTATCTTTTGGCTTCTTTTATTAATGGCCAAGAATATTAAGCATATTTGTTGTCCTGGAGTTTGTCTGATAGAGATTAGCCTCATTTACTGACCACTACTACTTCACTAAACATAGGTAATACACACATATTCAGAATAAGTTTCAAAACATTAGAAGACAATCTCTGAAATGCATGGAAAACTTCATATTCTGTGTTCAGAGAGTATGCAAAAAGCCAGAACATCACTGTGGAACTACTTCTCTAGGCTGCTAGAAAGAGTTAGGACTTTATCATATTACTGGACTGAAACATTAAAAATCATGATGGCTTTTTGGATAAATGTCCCAGTTACAACGAAGGAACAAAGTTTCTTCTAACAAGGTAATAGTGTCTAGTTTAGAATATATTAAAAAGCACCCCTCAAAAACAATATAGTTTATATTTGCAGTTCTCTGAGCTGCAAAATTTTTCATCAAATTTGATTGCTTTACCAAAAAGGTGGTATGGAGTCTCAAATTCACTTTGATCCTACCACTGCTGATGGTCCAGGACTGGCACAATTAACTTTACTTGCTTATTATCAAACCATTTACTGAGTTTGATGACCTCTAATACACAGTAATAGAATACACTGTATTCTATGGAGTGCTTGGATTTAACAGAAAAGTACCTAGAGTTTCTGGAGAGAAAGACAGGATGTATAGAAGGTAGAGACCATGGGACATTGAAGAGCTCAACTTCCATATGTTTTATATATTGGATATCTATGTATTACTTTATTTAAAGAGAGTAATTGCATTGCTTCTTTAAAGAAAAAAGATGTTTTAAAATCACTGCTCTAAAAAATGTAGTTTAATTTCATTAATGGGGTCTGATTTATGAATCATATTTCTGAAAAAAATAATTTTATGAAAGACTCCTTTTTTTCCTATAACTAATTATCATTGGATTGATTCTGAAATGAAGCAGCCTTTTACCAAATTCATGAAAGAGAAGATGCTATTCAAAATGAAGACCTTCGTGTGTGTGAGTGTGCGCAGCGTATGTTTGATGAATATTCACATATGTATGAACCACAAATATATCTGTGATCCTACTAGGATAATTGTTTTAGTTTAATTATTTCTAAATAAATACTTCACTTGCTGTTGAGAACTAGTATCCTTGAAGATTCACTGAGGCCGGAGAAAATAAATGAATTTGGGCTCCCTTGTTCCAGTCAAGAGGAACGCTATTAAAGATGAATTTAGTGCTGGGTGATTCTTTGTTGGCCAGACACTGCTACATGTAAGTACAGGGAGTTTAACATCCCTGGTTCTCTGTGTTATGACAGAAAACAAACAAATAAAAAAATACCTCATTCCATACATTTTCAAATGACTTTTCTACTAGGGATGGTAAATTCTCCAATTTAAAATGATATAGATTAATATTTAAAATTGAACATGAGATAAAGCTTTCTATATCCAGTTCTGTTCTTTCCCCACTATATAAACATCTACCTATCAATTAATTAGCAACTTTAAACATTTTGAGACTTTTTAGTGATTTTACCCATTTGACATTTAAATGTTTGATCTAACTTATGAAGGATTACTTTTATGTAGCTGTACTATATGTAGAACATATAAGATCTTTAAATACTTTTTGTGAAAATCATCAATTTGCTTTTCATTTTGCCCATGTCTATGTTATAAGCAATATGGCAAACATGTTTTTGAAATTTTCAAAAAGTATGACGATTCTCAATCTCACCTTCTGAAAACAAAACCAGGATATAAATTTCAAGAATCTGAAACCTAAGGTTTAAAAAGATCAAGAAACCTAATTTAAAGGATTGTAAGTAAATTATCACTACACATTCCTAAAATGGCCTTATTCGAACACAACATATCTCTACAAAATTGTAGGGTACTTTCCGGTGTCTTTTCTGAAAATACTTTAAATGAAATGAAAGAATGACTTCAAGTAAATTTCCTATCAAGCAAAATATTTTGATTATTAAACCAAGTTACATTAACATACTAGATAATATGCAATAGTGAGAAACCCTAGGTTTACAGTTGCGCTAAAGATTTTCGGTGGAGGCCCTAAAAGATGATGACAAGAAAATGGCAATTAGAGAAATAGTGGCTACTTCTCCTTCATGTCACACTGTCCTGTCTACTCATGACTGATGCAGTAGGCTTGAAATTTAAACACTTAAACTAATATGTAAGAATAATCATTACTTTCTCTAGTTAACTTCGTTTCGTTTTGCAATTTGAGCTTCCAATGATAGTATGGTATGCACAAAATTCGGGAGAAGAAATAGAAACCCAACCAAGAGCAAATCGCTAACTAAACTTACTAAGTTTACTATCTTTCAGGTTAAAACCATAACTTTAGTATACATATTAAATCAATTAAAAGTTCCGGCTCCCTGTTAGAAACGTGGCCATTTATTATCTAAATAATGGTACAGTTTTGAGAATAAAGAGAGGATGCTAAAATAACTTTAAAAACTAAATTGATTAAATGAGTGAAAATCATGACCCTCCTAAGAAAACTGGTATTTTACTTCATCTGTTAGGGGTGTTTCTTACCTTTCAGGAGAATTTTCTTCCTCCTGTTTCCAAATTTAGCATTTGAGTGTAGAAGAAAGCAGATTTTTCTTTATGGGAATAGAGTTAGGGGTCTGGGTCTTATGCTGTCTCTGGGTTTTTAGATGCTAGCACTGAGATGCCATTCATATGTAAGTCATTAACACCCTGAGAGTATGTGCAAATGGTGCCATTTGGATCTTTTGGATCATTTTGCTACAGTCTGTGACTTTTTTTCTAAACTCGGTGTCTTTTATCCCTGCTGTGGCACTGAAAAAGTTCTGGATTCCTGTACAGAACACTAAGGGTGATGGTAGCACTTAATGATGAGAAAAATGGCTATTGTTTTGCATTTCTATTTCTGTCCTTTTATTTTTCTTAAGTGTCATTACCCAGGACCAGAAAGACTTTCCTCTTTTCTGTCTTAAATTACATATATAATTTCAATAAAAATTGAAGAGAGCTTGCTTTAGCTTGTCTTCCTTCTTCTTTAGATTAAATGGCTAATCATTCAGTCTACCATCCAGATCAAAACTGAGCAACTACAATACCATACATATATGGTAAAATGACCATAAATGCAAACAAACATCATGGCATTGTAGTTTAACTCTACATATTTCATTTTTACTAAAAAATGTATTTCTGAAGATACCATTCAGGAAACAGAATAACTAGAGAAAGGCACAGGAGAATGACATGAAAAAGAATTATATTCCTTCTAAGAGAGAGACTAGGCCCAACATAACTGAATCGTCAAGGGTAAGGATCAAAAAACCACCCATCAATTCTCTTTGCTAAAATTTAATGACAAATTAATATATAGAGATCTTTCTAACTCCACCACAAATTCTAAGATTCCAGTCTCCCTTCAATTTGGCTTGAAATAGTGGATGTAAAAATGTATTACCTGGCACAGACTTAGAATTAAATAAATGTTTGTTTTTATATTTTCTATTTTTTTCCTCCCATCTATCTATCCATCTATGTGTTCATCCAATTATCCTCCTACATTTGATTCCCTCCCTCATCCTCACTAACCATGCAGTTGTCTTCCATCTGTTCACTTAAGAAAACCAAAGCCATCTAAGTGAATTCTGCTTTCTCATTCCATTTCAAAATACTTTTTAACCTCCACTTTTCTTTTCCTCTGCCTATTTCATCTCAAAGGAAGAAGAAAGAATTTTCTTTTTCATTGTTCTTCCCTTAAAAAATCCTTCTTTCCTCAAGGCATTGTTCAAATGATAGCTCCTCTGTAAAGCTACATCTCCCTGCTTTCCTAATTTTCCGCATTGGAATTAACCGCCATTTCTCTGAGTTCCCAGAGAACTCTGAGTGTGTCACCATTATAGAAATTTTCTTTTTTTCCTCATAGTATTGTAATCTATATTGCTGACACCGCTAATAAACTGTAAAAGTTTTGGTCAAGGATCTTTAAATTGACTATTAGTGTCTAGTAGATGCTGAGCATTAAAGACACTCAGTTGACGATTTTTGAGATGACCTTCTACCTTTCCATATCCTTGAACCTCCAAATGAATGCCTGGGCTAGTGTTTCCCAGGTATCTAAGATGTTAAACTTCAGTCAATCTGTCTTATATCATGTATTTTCTTAGATTAGTTCATAAATTGAAAAATATATTAGGATTTTTCTGGTAAAGATGGTATTATAAAAAGAGGAAATTTAAATCTATGATGCTAAGAAAGGATAAATATATGTATAAACTTGAGACACACAATAGAAAAAAAAGACAAAGTGGAAAAGATGGGTGGGAAGATACCACCAGCCTGCTTGGGTCTGCATTGAGAATCAGGCAGGGATGGCTGAGAATTTAGCTCAAGCTATATATGGAACACATGTTTCAGACAGGTGGCAGAATGAAGCCTGGCTTATTGTTTGACATGATAGATTAAGGCAGAATTCTATTGCCTAGGTATATAGTTTATAAAAAGCTGTCTGAGTATGGCCCCTGGGAAATGTAGAGACAACTGGCTGACAAAGCTACCAGTTCTAAAAAGAAAAAAAAATTAGTTAATTCGTTAAAGGGTCATGGTTAATTTTCTGCTTCTAATTTACTTTTTCAAAGATAATTTTCTTTATTACTATATGCTTTCTGTTATGGACTGAATCTTTGTATCCTTCCAAAATTCATATTTTGAAGTCCTAACCCTCAATGTGATGGTATTTAGAAGTAGAGCCTTTTGGAGGCAATTAGATTTAAATTGGGTCATGAGGGTGGGGCACTCACGATGAGATTAGTTCCCTTAAGGAAAGAGGAAGAGCCACCATAGTGTGATCTCTCTCTCCTCTATGTGAGGGCACAATGTGAAGGCT
>NW_006494614.1:167070-167681 GCF_000325575.1 Pteropus alecto
CAGGAACTGAGGCCAGAACCTTGATCTTAGACTTCCCAGCCTTCAGAACTATGAGAAATAAATGTCTGTTGATGAAGTCACTCAGTCTGTGGTATTTTGTTATAGCAGCCCAAGCAGACTAAGACATTCTGCTTACTTTCTTGTAAGTAATACAAATCTTTTAAAGACATCCAAGGTGCATTATAATTATTTCAGAAAAAAACATGAGTACATTGTATCAGGTTCATGAAGGATCTTGTTTATATACTTAGAAATTCCTTTATTATATAAGCATACATATCATGTTTTTTAAAAAGCAGTGTTGATCAAATAATATGCACATTTTGATGGCACATAGTAAGGAATTGGTAAAATATCGCTGACTTACTAATTCTTAAAGATTGCTTAGTGTAAAAGTCTATTATAAAAACAAGAGCAGATAGTTTTTAAAAGGTTGTGAATAAGCCATAATATTTCTCCTCAAATTCTTCTTCCACTAACATAAAAAATTACTTCAGAAATACAGTAATCTCCAATTCTCCTTAGAAACTGCTAAGATACTACTTCACTTAGAAAGAACTCTTCCTTTTCTTCAGACTCAAGAAAAGCAGCTGGAGAAGTGTGAACAATAA
>NW_006494614.1:167733-207733 GCF_000325575.1 Pteropus alecto
AAGGTTTCAAAAGGCATTTGCTCCTTTTGACAATTTCAGAAGGTATGTGTACTGGGAATCAATGTACAATGTGTAATTGGAAGTAGAGGGGAATTATGCAGAATGCATGAAATATCAAACTTAAGTCTTCCTCAGTTTTTGTTCTGAATTTCTTTCTGTCTGACATACTCGTGCTCCTCACCATCATCTTTTCAAAATGTTAAATGTCACTTTTTTAAATTAGGCCACTGACAACAAAAAATTAAATCTAGATCCCCATTTACATGCTTCCTGAGAAATGTAGTTTTCCTCTATAGAAACCTCCACAGCTTTAATTGGTTATTATTTGTGAAATTGGCTTTGTCTCTCTTATGATCTTCGCCACAGGATGGAGACCAGTGCTCGCTATAGGACCTGGCACTTAGGAAAAGATCCATTGAATATTTTCTGAGTGAATAATGAAAGGAAAAATATTCAGGGCTTAGGATATAGAGAATATCTAACTCGAAAACGAATTAGACTCTTTAAGATCCCTCTGTCATCCAAGTGAAGAGGGAGACCACATGCTAGAAGAACCAGCTTCACCAGAACAATTTAAAGGTAGAACCTTTGCATGGAGTATAATCCCATCCCTTCTCATAGCAGTCAAATATGAACCTTGGTCAGCCTCGTCGCCATCAAGAGGGACAAAGAGGGAGCCACTTCTTCCTATACATTTCTCATTACACCCCAGCACTCACATATCTTTCAGTGTGCCCTTTAGCATTAAACAAATGTCCCTCCATGCTCCACCTCAATCTCCACATTTCAACAAATGGTGCTGAAACAATTGGATATCCATGTGCAAAAAATTGAACTTTGATCCATACCTTATACTACATAGAGAAGTTAGCTTAAAATGGATCAAAGCTAGTTCCTAATACGGTTTCTCATCCTTTGATTACCTCTGATCAAGAAAATAAATTTGTAACCCAGACACATTACTGATACAACATTTAAAATAAAAATTTATCAAAAGACTTTTCAAAAAGTGTACATTCAGAGTCAATTTTAAATTTGAATTTAAAATAAACTTTACTAAATTTTATAATTCCTAGATGGTAATCAGGAGAAGCAAAATTTTGCTCACATTAACTGAATTTGGGAGAGTATTCCTTTTTTTTTTTTTTTTTGTAAGTATACAAACATCTACTTACATGACTACTAGATACAACTAATTGGTTGATGAAAAAATGTGTTATCCAAAACTGACTATGGGAAATGAAATGTTGAAACTTATGATTGATATAACATATAGAGGTAATCTCAAAACAGTAACTGAAAATATCCATAGTTATACCAGTAAGTAGTATAAGAACTAGAGGAAAGGAGAGATTTAGAGTTAGCAGCTAATGCTGTGAAATAATTGCCATATATTTACTCATAGTAAATAAATATGGTTTTCTATTGAATAGAAAACTGGTCAGCAAATGATTCTAAATGTTATGTACATATTCTCCATGCAAGTGAACTGATTAATCATTAATATTATGCCCCACTGGCATAGTTTAATTCAACTACTCTTTCATAATGTTTATATAGTTGTAGAAGTATCAGCAATAGTACCAGGGAAAAATGAGGGTAATTGGCTTTTCTATTCTAGATTTTTTCTGTCAAAAACTGCCAGATTACTTCAAATTTATGACATAAAGATACTGAAGATATAATGGGCTTAAAGTGAGCAATATTTAAAGATAAAAAGTCAGATGAAAAGTAAGTAACCAACAGCTGCCAATCAGAATTAAATAAATACCATGAGGTTACTATCTGACAGTCAAAAAAGGACACCTCAACAGGAATATGTAATTCCATATTCAATCATCCTGTAAAAAATGTCATTTAAAAAAAAATCCAGGTAATATATGGCAGAGATGAGAATATATTTTTCTTAAACTCCTCATCATTAGGGGTGAAAATGTATAATCAAGTACATGCATTAGCTATCAGTTCTCTAATTAGGAGCCTCCACCCCACTTTAATCCTGAAACACCTGTGGTGTGCAGAATTTTAACCCATCATGTCTGATCCTTAACACCCTGACATCTCAGCCATAGTCTGCATGAAGATAAGAAGCTAACCAGTAGCTAAGCTTATGGACTTAAGTCTCTGAGGATATAAATATTTGGGACTCAGAAAAATCTTACATCAGCTGGAATGCAGCTGCCATGAATTTTTATAAGATGTTTACATCCAGAAAGAAATTAAAATTACTTTCTTCTACAATGAATCAAATGCATTGCTGCATCTAACTTACAAGAATAACTCTGAGCCATTTCAAATATGTTTATCATGTAGTCTACTTCCAGGAAAGTTTCTCAAGGATCTTTATTTAGCAGATGTCATTTTCTTCTAAATAATTTCTAGAAAATAATGTTAAACAAAACGAACAAAATAAATGCAATAAGAAAAGCCTTTAAAGATTTAAAGATTTGTGCAGGAGCAATATGATGCCTGAGAGAACATATACAAGCCATAAAGGACTTCCACTCAGATAGATTATCTCTTCAAGAAAACTTGCTGCAGAAGCAGAGTTGGCTGATGGCCTCCAGCTAGCGCGCCTTTGAATCCACTATCACTTACGGGAAAACCACACTTCCTATGCTTTTTTCACAACCAATGACTGAGTATTTCAAGCCAATGACTGAGTATTTCAAGTCTTCTTAGTCTGGGCCATGGCTGCCTAATGTGGGACTCTTCCAATGACTACTTGCTTGGGGACTCCTCATTGGCCTGGCTGTGACTTCTGCAGAATGTCTGTGCAGTCTTGTGTTTTTCCCACTCAATCCTCCTTCCTTATCTCCTTCCCCAGGTGTTAGGCCTGAATTGCTGTCTGAACGCTTTCCTTGTCCACTTCTGCTCCCATTCTGTCTCCTTTATTCCTCACAGACATTTCAAAACAAACCTTGACAGCTCTAATTTCATCTTGGTGTCTTTCATAGAGCACTCAAACTCACTCACATAATATTTACACTAATAAATAGGTATAAACTACATTCTACTTACTCCCCGTTATATCTTCTCTTGTAAAAAGTCCCTCTTGTTTAGTTAACATCATATAGCTTTGTAAGGTCCTCTGTCCCCTCATTATTGTTACTACTAATATCTAGTTATTGCTTCACTTATTTAAAACTTTAGCACTTGTGCCAAAGTGTTCCCACTCTAATTTTTGATATGATACTGGCAATTTCATGTCCATATAGACAACTGGTTAAAGTCCTAACATTGTCTTCTGCAAACATCCCTTCCATCATTTCATAGTAACTCTACTCTTTTAATAAGTCATTCCACTGCACGAGTATAAATTTGCATCCTTCTTGCTATGTGCTCAATTTATTCCACTGCCTGTTTTTCTGGATGGAGGCTGTAGTTTGTCTACCAGCCTTTCATTTCCCTCCCTACTCCTCTTCTATCTTATAATGTCACTTACCTCTAATCCAAATTCAGATTCCACAGACCATTTTTGAATCACTCTTTTTTTCAGAGGTGTATAAACTTTTTTGCTTCATTATCCTTTCATCACACTCATCTAAAAAATCTGCATAAAACCAACCCTTTATTCCATGACTATATTTAGGTTACATTATACCACTGAGAAAAAATACACAGAGAACAGGAGAAGATAGATTTCTCTAATGTCATCATCTCCACAGTTTTCAAAATTGCCTTATAATTTTCCTGTTAATCAGTTCTTCAACAATTTTTACAGTTAATTTTTACAATTTCATTTTTCTTGAAATCACTGATCTTCTTACCTTCCTCCTCACCTTGACCTTGATTTCTTTCTCTCCTTTCAATACATTGAGAGACTCCTCGATCCATACCCTCTATCCAAATCCAAATAATTAATTTCTGTTCTATTTATCATCCTCTTCAGCTTTTTCAGAGATGTTATAAAGCAACTATTCTATGTCTCTCATTTTTCAATCTTTTTTCTATTTGCTCATTTATAATTTAACCCAAGAGGAAAAAATAGATAGATGATAATAGATGATGATGATAGATAGATAGATAGATAGATAGATAGATAGATAGATAGATAGATGATAGATAGATAGATAGAGATGGGTAAAATAATTAATTACAATAAAATGACAAAATAACAACCTGATCCCACTTATCTTTCTTGCCTTCATCTTGGCACCATTTCTTTTTTTCCACTCTGGCAATTAATGACATTATTTCATCGCACATGCTGTCTCCATTCCCTCAGTTTGTTTTTCCATATTTACCTACAACTGGGCTTCTGAAATGGATTCCATGTCACAAAGTACAATAGATTCTTCCCTATCCTTTTCTTGCTTAACCTCTAAGCAGTACTTAACATTACTGATCACTTCTTTCTCAGGACAAATCCTTTTCTTAATTTCCCAGATACAATATATTTCACATTATCTTCCTACCTCTCTGTTTGTTCGCTCTTTCTCAGTTTTGTAGTTGAGTCATCGTCCTCTGAAATAGTGGCTTATAAAGAGCCATAGGTAATTGCCTAAACACCTATCTTTTCACCTTATGCTTCTCAAGGTGATATCTATTCCTAAGATTTTAATTACATGTATTAATAACTATCAAATCTGGGCTCTTTAGATCCATATTCTTATCTTACTATATGTCTTTATGTGGATGTCTTATTTCAAACTTAACAGATCTCAAACTTATGATTTTTCTCTACTCCATCTCTTCTGAGGTCCCATAAATTATTATATAGAACCAAGAAATTATCTTTGACTCTTTTCTTTTTTCCTCTCTTCTTACATAAAAACCAACAAACAATATAATTAGTACATAGTCTTCCCACTTTGGACTATTTCCACCTAAAACTTCTTTTCTTCTTGAACTAAACTTACCCTACTAGTTTACCCTTAATTTTTACTTAGCTAACTCTATTTTTGTTTCAAGTTTCCATCTCAATGCCTATTTAAAAAGAAAGCCTACACCGAACCTTTCAGACTGATTGGTTAAGTGTTTTTATATACCCTTGTACATGTTTCTATTTGGGTTGGTTAATTTTATGTGTCAACTTAGCCAGGCTTTAGTACCCAATTATTTAATTAAATACTAGTCTAGGTGCTGCTGTGAGTGTATCGTGTATTTTCTAGATGTTGTTAACATCTACAATAAATTCACTGTAAAAGATTCACCTTAACGATGTAGATGGGCCTCATCAAATCAGTTGAAAGGCCCTAAGAGCAAAATCCGAGGTTTTCCAAAGAAGAAATTCTTCCTCAAGACTTCCTCAAGTAGTATCAACTCCTGCTCGAGTTTTTAACTGGCTCACTTGCCTACAAATTTCAGACTTGCAGAGCCCCCACATTCTCGAGAGCCAATTTCTTAAAATACATCTATTTATACATTATATATAATCTATAGATAATCTCTTTACCAATTCACTGAAAAAGATTTTACTTTTGATGATGTGGATGAGCTTCATTTAATTAGTTAAAAGGCCCTAAGAGCAAAATCTGAGGTTTTTATATACATAATCTATAGATAAAGAGATCATCTCTTCATATATTAATATATGCCATGTATAGGATATATGTATCTTTAATAATTATCTGAAATTTAATAATTCTTTGAAGAACCCTAATACAGTTTCTATAGCACTCTCTAATTTTATTTAGCATTTGACATATATCTATATCTTTAATATTTATCTTCTCTACAAAATTATAACCTTCAGGAGGGCAGGATAGAACTCTCTTCTTCTTGATCAAGATCCCTAAAATCTAGCACATTTTCAAGCACATATACTACATGCTCAAAAAACATTTATTGAAATAAAATATAAAAAATTTTTCTTGTCTTTTTTTGTTTTAATTCTTCTAATACTTCTTGATAGCATTTAAATTTCATAAAATGTAATAGTTTTTAAATACTGACAATCATCTCAATATTACTTCTTGCTTTGTTTAGCTCTTATCTGGATTTATGAGTCAAAGTGAATTATTTAGGCCATTGTTGATATTCTCATACATTTTTCTGTTTAAAATAGCAAGTAACAATTTGTGGGAAAATATACATGAAGTCAAAAGTATGCCTTTGATAAATAACATAAAAATTTAAATGCAGGCTACAAAGGAAAGATTTTAGAAGCTATAAAAATTAAAATTTTTATCATGGGATTAAAAAATTATATTTGATATAAATTCCAGACACTATAATTATTCATATTTTAATAATAGTGTTATATCACTCTTTAAATGTACACTGTGAAATATTAAAACAATGACAACTTTCCATTTACAATCATGCACTTTAAAAATACATGGTCAAATTTTTTTAAGTTAGAAATTACAAATTGTTCTTTTTTTTAAAAGTCATATTGCTATCTATATTTGCCATAAGATTTCATCCTAAGAAATTCATTTTATGTTTGCAAGTCTTTTATTAACTTTTTTATACTTTAAAACACATTTATTTATTTAAATTAAGTATTTAAAATTTGTCTTGTGCCATGAGTCTTTAAAGTTTAAAATGTTATTCTGCATTGGGTTATCATTTCAACTATTTTTAGTGCACAACTAAGCAAATATACAAAAAATTTATAAATAAAAGCAAATATAAAAAAAATTATATTGGAAATGTATCTCTCATAGAGATGAGGGGTAGATGCCCTCAATAAAGGAGTCTTCTCAAAAATCAATGCTTGTAATTGATTTTCTTTTTCTTTCTTTTTTCTTTTTCTTTTTTTTTTGGACCGTGAAAATTTTTTATTTTTACCTCACAAAACAAAAATTTGTGATGGATGGAAAAGAGTATGACTTTATTTTACTAAATTGGAGAAGTATAATTATGAAAAGGAAGTGAAAAGAAAGAACAGACATAATACATTTTCCTACAGGCTTCTTTTCAGGCAGATCAATGTTAAGAAACACATATCAAAGTTGAGGTTCTAGAAATATTAAAATGATTTTCATTTTATTGTGGAGTACTGGATATTGTGTAGCAACATTCTGGGGATTATGTGATTCTATCTGTTATGCTCTTTGTTTGACATGTTATTGACTGCACTATTAGCAATTTTGTCGTCTAAGAAGAGTTTTCTTGTAGAAAAGTGATAAAAATGCAAATTTTTCTTGTCTGTAACAATGCAAATTTATTGTATAGAGTAGGAAAAAAACTGGTTTCTATCTTGTAAAAACATTACCCCCAAACATTTTATTTTATTGCTTTAAAGGATTTTAACCAGTTTTGCATCTATTAGCAAATGCATTTCAGCATTTCTATTGTGTGTACCTGTGTGTATGTGTTCTCCAAACTCTCCTTTAAATAATTAATAAATGAATAAAATCTTCATCATGTGTTCAGTTTATGTTTACATGACACATATTTTTAACTTTTTAGAAATTATACTTCGGCATTTTTGTATCACATTCACCAAGACACCCAAGTGGATTCACCTGACAGGGCCAAATATATTGTATTGCTGAAGAAGTATACTTATGGGGCTATTTATGCTAAGGCCCATCTTCTCTTGGTTGACAGAGTGAATCTCAAGTGTCAACAGAAATTTAACTTTTCTGACTCTCTGATTCTCAATTTTTTCCTTCCTTTTCCTCTACTGTTTTATTTTGTTTTGTTTTTGTTTCTAGATCATGACTAACCAGTAAATTATCCCCCATTGGTGACAGTGCTAATTGAGGATTTGGTTTTCTGCTTTGACCATTTGGTGATCTCTGTAGGATGGATGACAGAAATCTATTTTCCATAAGATGAATGGTGACTGAGAATCTAGTTTATCAGTCTATTTGTTTACTTATGAATTCAAATTAATTAAGAAAGTCCTGCCCACTAGGAAAGAAAACACTTATTTAATATCTGGACCAACAAATTTTTATTTTTGTATGTTTGCTTTTGACTCTTTCTAAGGTGATAGGGCTGAAGCCATAAATTTTCTTTTTGATTATGTATTGTTGTGTCTGCAATTGAAAAAGCTTTTAACTTTTACCTTCGGAAGGTTATAATACATTAAATTAAAGCGTCTCTTAAATTTTAGAAGAATTACTGTTCTAATTACTTTATGGAAGTAAATAGTGCTTATATAAACTGTATATTCTCAAATACTCAGAAAACAAAAAACATTTTCTAATGCACAAATTGTGATCGACAGGAGTGGCTTAATAATTATGATTAAAAGAAAAAAATATTTATATGACTATATAAATTTTAAATGTTATGCAATATAAAAGGGCATATTTCATTTTTATAAGATTTAGGTTAGATTTCTTTCAAATGATATTTGAATTTATGAATGTTATCACATGGGTTTATTAATCAAATAAACTAAAATTACTGCTACTATATATGTTTAATATTATAAAAATATAACTTTAAAAATAAATTGAATCATAATTCTAACTTTTCAAAGCAATAATTTTGTTTTGTAGTGCACCAGCTTAAGCGAAATTTCCAAGATCTTCCGATAACTTAAACCTTGGACTAATATTAAATGAAGTTTGTTAGTAGATAATCATTGAATACATACATAATTTCTAAGATAAAATTCTGAAACATTGAATACTGAGTATAATATTAAGTTTATATTTTTATATGCTATGTGGTGACTATATCTTTGGATCATATTAATGAATATGTTCATTTTTGTCACTATAAGAAAGTTTAAAAGGAATTTATTTGTGTGACTGTATAAAGTTGTAGAATGTTTATCGATGAGCTTTGCAGGGGAGAACAGGAGGCTAAAATTCTTTGTATGACAAAAGCTCTCACCTATCTCCCTTCTTTCTCTGTGAAATAGAAGTTAGTTTTTTTGTTTGTTTGTTAAAAGTTATAACAAATATGGGTGGTTGAGAATGGACCACAAACAATAGTGACAGAGAAATAAAATATATATTTGTACTTTAAAGAGTAGATTTGTAATGTACTCTTTGTAAAATAATGTGTCACAGAATATAAAAGAACATAAAGAACAAAATGTGAGCATATATAGCAAGTTGTAGAAGGTAAGAAAGGGTGTATTCTATTTGCCTTGAATTATAATACTTGTCTAAAAGAAACCATTAAATGTATTAAAATTTTCTGAGTCTGCCCAGTTTTGATGGGCTTATTCATAAGGTAACTAATTAAAAGTGCAAAATTAGAATTAGACTTTCTCTCTGTTATAATGATAAGTTGGTGTTAGAGATCTAAATAAGGATATAAAGGAT
The DNA here is from genome assembly GCF_000325575.1 of Pteropus alecto. Lineage (NCBI taxonomy): Eukaryota > Metazoa > Chordata > Mammalia > Chiroptera > Pteropodidae > Pteropus > Pteropus alecto. The sequence goes on from NW_006494614.1 coordinate 176,916, forward strand.
GATTTTTCATATTTCTGCTTAAATAGCAGTGGTTCTGAGTCTTACCATAATAACTTTCTGACCTATTTTATCATGGTCTTATTAAATATATATATATACACACATATATATATGTGTGTATAGCTATCATGAGTGTAGATCTATAGCTATATCTCCTTAACTTATATATATATATATACATATATATATATACAGTTCTTCACTTATAAAAGAGTTGAGATATCATGCTACCTCTTTAGGTTCACTTAAATAATTTAGTGCCACTTTATTAAATAGATAATTAAGTATTGTTGCTCAGATACCCATGACCTTATCTTTGTCAAGTGACCAAATCTTGCCTGACAACTGTTTTGATTTTGACTTCACAACAGATTCTAAACTTAAAATAAATAAATTAATTAATTAATTGATATTCGAAATTTTTTTTACAAGAAAATTATCTTTGGGAGTTCCCGAGGGGTTCCAAGAAAATAAGGATTTATTCTTTGACATCACTAAAAAAAAAATGTAAAAAATGATTAGGCTTGTTTAATATGCTCATATTGCTTAATTAGCTAAACATTGAGTTACTTGGGAAGAGATGTATGAAAAGGGATTTCAAATCAAAGAGGCTGCCTTCCTTACTTAAAGTGTGCAGGTTCTATATCATTGGTATAACTATTTAATTTTAAGTTGTAACAAAGGCTCTGGAGGTTTTACAGTGTCCTTATCATCTATATAAAGTTCTTATCTCCCAAGGAAATATTGAGCAAACTTTTATAAAATAGTTATGTATTTTACCCATAAAGAGATTTGTACTCCTCCATTTTACATAGTACTAGTTACTGAAAAAATTATTCCGACTTGGATACTTATCTAAAGGCTCTACTATGTTATAAAATAAAATCTGTATCTTTAACAAAGGGCCTTCTCAGAGCTTCATGGAAAAGCTGTATCAAGTACTTTGAATTCTTCATACTTTAAAAAACATTTTCTTGACTAGAGACTTCAAGATGACATTATTTAAAATCGTTCAGACTGTAACAATGAACCAGGTCAGAATTTCCATGCCTCTTCTATCCCAAAACAGGCATACTTCGTGGAAACATTGCTTTTCCATGATTAAAAGAAATAAGAATTAATTAGAAAAATAAATAAACTGATGAAGGATAATTAATTGTAGCTATTTGCTATCTGTTCAAAATATTGTCAGCATTGTTTTTCATGCTCTGTTTCATGGCTATACAAGGAACCCATTCTTTTCCTTCATGAGTGTCTCTAATATTCAATTTTTTAGACTTTGTAAATGAAAATTAACATATTTAAATATCTGATTTTGAATTATTCTCTGAAATTCAAAAGCTCTTATTTAGTCCCCTTATTCTTCATAGTAATAAACTATTTGTACAATTTGTAAAAATATATATTTTCCTTTTTACTAGGAATAATAGGACAAAACCATTTTTCAACCAAGAACGTATATGGAATGTCACATTTGATAATGATTCTCATGTAATCAGGCACGACAAGCCCATTATTTAAAAATAATGATTAACTTTATAATTCAGCCAATAGCTGCAAAACCCTCCTAGGAAAACAACTGTTATTTGGCTTAAAGAAAATTACTTCCTGCTTGGCCAGGAAACTTAGAAAATTCTGGAAGCCTTAAAGACAGAAGAATTTACCTAAACTCATTTACCATGTAATTAAAATCTAGTGGGAAAAAATTTGTAATTTGGTCAAGTAATAGCAGCTTTTAAAATTCCAATACAGGACTACTTATAAAGACTTCCAGTAAAAGTCAATTCTATGACTTAGCAACTGGCAAATATTGTATGGCTCTAGAATTGCAAAGCAAACTAAAGAAAGTCTATATAGTTAAGACTTTTGCTACAGCTACCTAAGTATTCAGGCCTAACCTAACAGACCAGTGTTTTGTGATCAAGAATAATTGTTGGAAATTATGTACTATTATAATGTGGAAGACAGTAAGAAAATACTGTTCAAGACTTGGAAATAGATAAAAAGAATTCTTGGATATTCGTTCAGTGGAGTGTTGAGTGTTGTCTAATGAATTATCTAGGGATTGTCTGATTCTATAAAAGCATGCACTTGACTAACTTTATTCTGGCTAAGTTATTAAGAACCCTGTAGGTGTAAACATTATCTTGTAGAAAACTGATAGTGATGTAAACAATTCTTGTCTGTAGGAATACAAATGGATTTTATATGTTAAAGATTAAATTGATTCACAATCTATAGAAAAGGTAACTCCAAACATTATATTTTATCAAACTCTAGGAAATCAACTAATCTTACATAAACAAATTTATTTCTGCATTCTTGATTGCTTTAAATTCTCTTAAACAAGTCTTAACAATAAAATCTTTGTTACATGTGCATTTTATATTCTCATAAGTCATTTTTAATTTTTCAAAAATTATTCTTTAGCACTACAAATGTTTGAGAAAATGTCTATGTACTCTCAAGTGTACATTTACCCAAATTTGAAGATTGATAATGTAAGAGTTGCTTTTCAACAGTGCTTCACTATACCCTACAAAAATTGCTTTTAATCTCTCTACAACAATAACTTTTAATCTTTTTTTATGTTCTTTGGAATCATTGGCAGATTAAAAAACAAACAAACAAAAGTTGTTTTGGCTTTACTACTGAAGATATTATTTAAATTAGTCTGAAAATTCATAGTTCTTAAAAGCAACTATGATGATTTTAAGGCATAACTGGGGCTGAGAATTTCCTTCTAGCATCATTTTATACCACAGCTGAGAGCAAGCGGAGAGAGATTGGGCCTGTCCAAGTACCGGTCTCTTCTGTTTCAACCATACCTGCTCTGCTTTTAGTAGTTTTACATATAGACACCTACTAAAGAAAGGATTTCACAGGTTTAAGAAATTTGAAAATTACTCCTCTCTTTTAAAGCCACCTGTTTAAATGTGTCACTATTCTTTCAAAACTCAACACTTACCCAAATTAAACCACTCACTCTTGAGGGTTTATACTATATTTTTCTTCTCTTACCCCTCTCTGGGAACAGCATACCTCTAATCCCTAATTTCAAAATCTTGGCCATTTGTTAAGACTCAGTTTGAATGTTCTTTCTGCTCCCCGCCCATGAAGATTATACACATTTTCATTTTAAAAGTGAAATTATTTAATTTTCTTGATTACTCCTCACAGTTTATCTTATATATATGTTAATTATGCTATTACTTTTCATTAAGACTATATATATTTCAATATTAACACTTTCATATTTTCTGCATCTAGAATCCAAAAACCTCACATTCCTTCCTCAAAAATTATCTAAAATACAGTGTCAGTTAGAGAGTTCACACAGGCAGAAGTTGTCATACCCCCAAGACGTAAGTGAGCATTAGAATTATAATGTTTTATTAGAACATCGATTCACTGCTTCAATACATTTTTCTTTTATAAATATGCAAACCATCCCATAAGAGCAAAAGATTTAATCAAAGAACTAGGTACTGAATTAAGCTCATCAATGCTTTCACTATTTCACTCGTTCGTCTGACTCAGAGTATTAGTATTAGTTATAAATTATTCATTCCACTCTCTTATCCATTGAAATGTTTATGCATTGATACTTTTTTGACCACCCACAATATGCCATTAGTTTCATTATTTGCTCAGGAAAATCAGAAGACTAGAACATCTAGATTCTCAAAATATCGTGTGAGAAGAGTTAAGACCAAAACAAATAATTAAAATAAAGTATATTTAGTAATGTGCCTATTTTCTTCCACAAATTTCCTATTTATTCTGTCAATCTCAAAATCTATTTAGCAGCATTTCTTTATAATTTTCCTTTCTATCTCTGGGATTTATTCCAGGAATATAAGGTCATTCTAAAATGCAAAAACAATTAATTTAGTACATCTTATCAATAGAATAGAAGACAAAAAACTACATCATTATCTCAGTAGCCTCAAAAAAGCATTTGACAAATTTAACACATCTTCTTGATAAAAACATTCAAAAATTAAGGAGAGACGCGAATGTATATTAGTCAGGGTTCTCCAGAGAAACAGAATATATATATGTGTGTATATATGTATATACATACACACACACACATACACACCAATAAAATATATTGTTATCTATTAAATATGTTATATACTACATTTATACATATATTATTATTATAAGGAATTGGCACACACTATTATGAAGACTGATTGATCTGCTATCTGTAAGCTGAAGGCCCATGAAAGATGGTGGTGCAATTCAGTCTGAGTCTGAAGGTCTGAGAACCATGGGAGCCTATGATGTAAATCCTAATTTGAGATCAGGAGAAGACTGATGCATCAGCTCAAGTGGTCAGGCAGAGGAAGATTTCAGACTTTCTCTACCTTGCTGCTCTATTTGGGTCCCCCAAAGGATTGGATTATGCCCGCCCACATGAGGGAGGGCAAGTTCCTTCACTCAGTTCCCATTTCAAACGCTAATCTCTTCTGGGAAACATCCTCACAGACACACCCAGAAATAATATTTAACCAGAAATCTTGGCACTCAGTGTCCCAGTCAAGTTGATACATAAAATTAACCATCATAGAATGTCTTCCTCTTGATATGGGACACCTATTAAAATATACACACATAATTTCATAGAAACAGTAAAAGACTGAATGCTTTCCCACTAAGGTCAGGAACAAGACAAAAATGTACACTCTTGCCTCTTCTATTCAACATTATACTGGAATATCTTCCATGGCCAGAGCAATAAGGCAAGAAAAATTAAAAAAAAAAAAAACAACCAAATTTGAAAGATATAATCAAAAATATCTCTCTTTGTTGATGACATAATCTTGTTTATAGAAAATCCAAAGGGATCTACTAAAAATCTATTAGAACTAATAAATAAGTTTAGGCAATTTGCAGTACATAAGATCGATATACAAAAATTAATTACATTTCTGTACATAAGTAATGAACAACTAGAAAATAAAATTATAAAAGCAATTATATTTCTAATAGCATTAAAAAGAATGAAATAAAGAGGAAAACATTTTTAAAAGAAGCACAAGTTTTGAATAATGAAATTATAAAACATTGTTGAAAGAAATGAAATACCTAAATAAATGAAAAGATATCCTATATTTATGAGGAAAAAAACTTAATGGTGTTAAGATAAAAATACTCCCAAATAGATATACAAATTCAACTCAATCCTGATTAATATCCCACCTGGCTTTTTAAAGAAATTAATCAGTTATCTTAAAATTCATATGAAAATGCAAGAAGCCCAGAATAGTAAAAAACAATCTTGAAGAAAAAAAAAAAGATTGATAAACTCATTCTTTCTAATTTCAAATCTTACTAAAGTATTTAGGATTGTATGATATTTAGATAAATATATAGATACTTATAAATCAAGAGAATAGAATTGAACATGATAACCCAAGAATGGAAGAAAATACTTGCAAGTCATATTTTTGATAAGGAATTTGTATATAGAAAATGTGGAGAACTCTTTAAACTCAATAATAAAAGACCTAATTTAAAAATGAACAAAGGATATGAATAGGCATTTCTTAAAAATATATAAATGGTCAATAAACACATAAAACTGCTCAATGTAATTAGACATCAGGGAAATGCAAATCAAAATCACAACAGATATCTTTTCATTCTTAATAGAATGGCTATAATAAAAAAGATAGTAAAAAAAGTGTTGGTGAAGATGTGAAGAAATTAGAATCTTCTATACACTCTTGATGGTAATGTAAAATTGTACAGCCATTTGGAAACCTGTCTAGGAATTTCTCAGATGGTTAAAAGTAGAGTTATATGACCCAGCAATTCTCTTTCTAGATATGTATCCAAGAAATATAAAAACATATGTCCACTGCAAAACTTGCCCATGAATATTCATAACACTATTTTTATCATATCTAAAAAGTGCAAATAATCCAAATATTTATCCTCTGATGAATGGATAAATAAAATATGATATATCAAAGCAATGAATATTATTCTGCATTAAAAGGATAAAATAAAGTTTTGACATACTACGACATAGATAAACATTGAAAACATTATGCTAAAAAAAAGAAGCCAGTCATAGATTATATGTTGTATGATTCTACTTTTATAAATAGTTCAGAATAGAAAAATCTATACAGAGAATAGATCTGTGGTGGCTCTAAGGAGGCTGTTTAGGCAGCAGCCAGCTGGCATTGGTCTGCACTGCAGTGTTTCTTGAACAACTCTCAGGAGTCCTCAAGCTCCAGGTGAGTGGCAGCTGTTCTCAGTATGCCTTGAACCTTTTGCTAAGTGGCCCCAGTCTCACCACTGGTGCCAAAACTGAATCTGCATTAACCTGATGAACACCACACACTCCACTCTGATGACTCTCTGAGACTCCGCCTCACCCAAATCCCAAACCACCCAAGGCTTTCAGTGGTTGAGACGTACGAGCAGCCTGGGCCTTTTGCTGAGCTGCCCCAGGTCTGGTACTGTTGGTAGCCAGCCTTGGTTTCCAGTGTGGCCTTTCTCATGTGCTTCCAGGTCCAGCATAGGCAGTAGCCAACCTGGATCTCTTTATAGCTCCCACCAGGTAGCCCAAGGATGGTCACAGGCAGAAACTGACTTTGTTCTGCATTGGAGACCCTCACAAGAGGCCCCAGAACCAACATCCTTGCTAGCCAGCTACCAAACACAAAAGAGCACCACCCAGTTAACCCTACAAGCAGCACACCCAAAGGATAATCTCAATGGGCGCCAGAGTGCCCTGGAGCAAATACTGCTCCATGGGGCCAGCCTGCACACAGCAGCTCATAGGCTGTAGTTGGGGCCAATCTTCACAGCAGTTAGCCTGAGGGGCAATCCCATCCACTGACATGCCAACAGAAATCAAGGATCAACTACAGCAGGAAGGCACATGCGACCCACATAAAGGACACCCCTGGAGTACCCAGATCAGGTGAAAAGGGAGACTATATCACTTGGCCCCAGAGGACACCTACTGCATAAGGCCACTCTATCAAGACTGAAAAATATAGCAGATCTACTTAGTACATAGAAACAAACACAGCAAAGCAGTCAAAATGAGGAGACAAAAAAATATGTCCCAATTGAAAAAAAGGGAAGAAACTCTAGAAAAATAACTACATGAAATAGAGGCAAGCAATCTGCCAGATGCAGAATTGAAAACACTGGTTATAAGGATGCTCTAAGGAACTTAGTAAGAACTTCAACAAAGAAATAGTAAGCATACCAGTAAGAACCAGTCAGAAATGAAAACTACAATAACTTAAATGAAGAATACATTCAAAGGATTCAACTTCAGGAAGCAGAGAGAGTCACATGGAAGATGAACCCAAAGCGGCCTATGCCAAGACAGATCGTAATTAAAATGGCAAAGGTTAAATACAAAGAGAGACTCTTAAAAGCAGCAAGAAAAAGGCAGTTATCTACAAGGGAGTTCCCACAAGACTGTCGGCTGATTTCTCAACAGAAACTTTGCAGGCCAGAGGGATTGGCAGGAAATATTCAAAGTGGGGAAACGCAAGGATCTACAACCAAGACTATTTTATTTAGCCAGGATATCATTTAAAATAGAAGGATAGATAAAGAATTTCCTAGACTATAAGCTAAAGTATTTGATCATCCTCAAACCATTAATACAAGAAATTTAAAGAGACTTCCTTAAGAAGAAAAGGGGAAAAAAGGGGGCATAAATATGAAAAATAAAATAGCAATAACCACGTACCTATCAATAATCACTTTAAATATAAATAAATTGAATGATTCAGTCAAAAGACATAGGATAATTAAATGAATAAGAAAACAAGACCCACATATATACTGTCTAAAAAAGACCCACTTTAGATAAAAAATTCATACAGACCGAAAGCAAGGGATAGAAAAAGATTTTTCATGCAAATGAAAACAAACATAAAAAAGCTGGGTTAGTAATACTTATATCAGACAAAATAGACTTTAAAACAAAGGCTATAATAAGAAACTAAGAAGGATACTTCATAATGATAATAGGATCAATTCAAAAAAAGGATACAATCTTTGTAAACATTTATGCACCCAGCATAGGAACATCTAAACAGATAAAGCAATATTGACTGACATAAAGGGAGAGATCGATAATAATATAGTCATAGTAGGGAACTTTAACATCCCATTGACATCAGTAAATAGATCTTCCAGATAGAAGATCAACAAAGAAACAGCACATTAGACTAGATGGATTTAATTGATATTTTGGAAGTATTTCACCTCAGAGCAGCAGAATATACATTCTTTTTAAGTGCACATGGAACATTTTCTAAGATAGAACATATTAGGCCAGAAAACAAGTCTCAATAAATTTAAGAAGATTGGAATCATATCCAGTGTCTTCTCTGACAACATTGGTATAAAACTAGAAGTCAATCAGAAGAAAAAAACTAAAAACCAAAAACACATGGTGACTAAATAACATGCTACAATGAATGAGTTAATGATGAGATTAAAAAATAAATAAAAAAATAACAAGGCAAATGAAAATGAAAATACAACTCAATATCTATGGGGCACAGTAAAAGCGATCTTAAGAGAGAAATTCATAGCTATATAGGCCTCCCTCAAAGGAAAGGAAAAAAAAATAATAATCTAATCTTACATGTAGTCATTAAAAAAAACAAACAAACAAACAAACAAAACTCAAAGAAAATAAAGACAGGAAATAATGAAGGCCAGAGCAAAAATAAACAAAATAGACTCTAAAAAAAAAAAAAAAAAAAAATGCAAATGATTATGAAATCAAGAACTGGTTTCTTGAAAAGATTAACAAAATTGATAAACTTTTAACCAGGTTCATCAAAAAAAGAAAAAGAAAAACAAAATAAATAAAATCAGAAATGAGAGAGAAGTGACAACTGACTCCACAGAAATAAAAAGATTATAAGAAAATACTACAAGTGATTATGTGCCAACAAATGAACAATATGGAAGAAATAAATACAATCCTAGAAATATACAACCTTTGAAGATCGAATTAAGAAGAAACAGAAAATTTGAACAAACTATTATTACTAACAAAATCAATTCGGTAATTAAAATACTCCCAACAAATAAAAGTCCTGGACCAGATGGCTTCACAGGTGAATTTTACCAACCAAACATACAAAGAATTAACACATATTCTTCTCAAACTATTCCAAAAAATTCAAGAGAAGGGAAAGCTCCCTGTCTCATTTTATGAGGACATCATTACCCTGATTCCAAAACCAAACAAAGATATTATGAAAAAAAAAATTATAAGCCATTATCCTTGATGAACATAGATGCAAAAACATATCCTCAACAAAATGTTAGCAATCCAAATACATCAAGACATTAAAAAGATCATACACCATAATCAAGTTGGATTTGTTCTCAGGATGCAATACCTGTAAATCAATTAACGTGATACACCACATTAATAAAATGAAAGGTAGAAACTTATTTGTTTGTATGGGGTATGGTCTAATCATATGATCATATCAGTAGATGCAGAAAAAGCATTTGGCAAAATCTAGCATCCATTTATGATAAAAAAAAACCTTCAGCAAAGTGGAAATACAGGGAACTTATCTCAAAATGATGAAGGCCATGTATGACAAACCCACAGATAATATCATATTCAATGAGAAAAAGCTAAAAGAGTTTTCTTTAAGATAGGAACAAGACAAGGATGTCCACTTTCATCACTGTTATTCAACATAGTATTGGAAGTCTTAGCCACAGCAGTCAGATAAGTAAAAGAAATAAAAGGTATCTAAATTGGAAAGGAAGAGTAAAACTGTCATTATTTGCAAATGACATGATACTATATAGAAGGAACCCTAAGGATTCCTCCAAAAACTATTAGAGATGATAAATGAATTCAGTAAAATAGTAGAATATGAAATTATTATTCAGAAATTATTTGCATTTTTATACACCAATAACAAACTATCATAAAAAGAAATTAACAATCCCATTTACAATTGCATCAAAAAAAAAAAAACCTAGAAATAAATTTAACTAAGGAAATACAAAACTTGTACTCAGAAAATTATAACGCACTAAAGAAAGAAATTGAATATACCAATAAATGGAAGCATATACAGTGCTCATGGATAGGAAGAATTAACATCGTTAAAATCTTCACATTATCTAAAGCAATCTATAGATTTAGCAATCCCTATTAAAATACCAACAAAATTTTTCACAGTGCTAGAACAAATAATGCTAATATGTATGAAACCACAAAGGACCCCAAATAGCCACAGTAATCTTGAGAAAGAACAAAGTTCTATATTACTATACTACAAGGCTATAATAATCAAAACAGCATGGTACTGCAATAAAAACAGGCATATAGATCAATGAAACAGAATAGAGAGTTCAGAAAAAAAGCCCATGTCTATATGGTCAATTAATCTATGATGAAGCGGGCAAGAATATAAAATGGGGCAAAGACAGTCTATTCAATAAATGGTATTGGGAAAACTGAACAAATACGTGCAAAAATATCAAACTAGACCACCTCTTACACCATATACAAGAATAAATTCAAAATGGATTAAAAACTTTCATGTAAGACTCTAAACCATAAAACTCCTGAAAGAAAACTAGACAGTAAACTCTCTGACATTGCTCTTATTTTTTTTTTCTGATATACCTCCTTGGGCAAAATAAACAAATGGGACTACATGAAAATAAAAAGTTTTGACACAGCAACCATCAACAGAATAAAAAGACAACCTACTGAATGAGAGAAGATATTTGTTAATGATAAATTTGACAAGAAGTTAATATCCAACTTTATAAAAGAACTCATACAACTCAACATGAAAAAACAAACAAACAAAAATTTAAAAATGGGCCAAAAATCTAAATTGACATTACTCCAAGAGCACATACGGATGGCTAGTTGACGTGAAAAGATGCTCAATGAAACTAATCATCAGAGAAATGCAAACTGAAACCATAGTGAGATATCATCTCATACCTGTCAGAATGGCTATTATCAATGAATCAACAAACAAGTGTTGGTGAGGACGTGAAGAAATAAGAACACTCCTGCACTTTTGGTGGGATTGTAAATTAGTGTAGCTACTCTGGAAAATAGTATGGAGTTTCGTCAAAAAACTAAAAATAGAACTACCTTATGACCCAGCAATTCCAATTCTGGGTATTTATCCAAGGAAATCTGAAACACTAATTTGAAAAGATATATGCACTCCCATATTCACTGCAATTCCCAAGATTTGAAAGAGATGTAAGTGTCCATCAACAGACAACTGAATAAAGAAGAAGTGGTACATATATACAATAGAATATTACGTGGCCACAAAAAGTATGAAATCTTACCATTTGTGACAAGATGGATGTATTTAGAGGATATTATGTTAAAATGGAATAAGTCAGATACAGAAAGATAAATATTGTGCGATCTCACTCATATGTGGAATCTAAAGAACAAAATATGTGGAATCTAAAGAATAAACAAAACAGAACAGACTCACGGATACAAAGAACAAACTAATGGTTGCCAGATGGGAGGGAAGTTGTGGGGCTGGGCAAAAAAGATGAAGGGATTAAAAAGTAAAAATTGGTAGTTATAAAATAGTCATGAGGATATAAAGTACAGCATAAGGAATATAGTCGACAGTACAATAATATTGTAATAACTATGTATAGTGCCAGGTGGATACTAGACTAATCACTTTGTAAATTATATAAATATTTAACTACTGTGCTTTACACCTGAAACCAATATAAAACAATGTTGAACGTCAACTGTAATTGATAAATAAAAATAAAAAGGAAAGTACATTAATAGTTGACTAGAGTTGGCCCTGGGGGATGGTTGCATGCAGAGAGTTGGAGTAAATGGGAGTGACTGTTAATGGGTAAGAGATTTCTTTCTGGGATGCTGAAAATGCTTTAAACTGGTTATAGTTATGATTGTACACTCTGTGAATATACTAAAAGCTGTCGAATTGAGTACTTTAAATAGGCGAATTTTACTGTATGTAAGTCATAACTTAATAGATGTTTTATTTAAAATAACACTAGACAAAACTGAACTAAATTGTGACTATATTACAAATCAGTAATTGTAGTCTTGGGCAATGATTTTATAGCAAAGAAAATTTGTGTCCGCACAAAATCTGTACACAGATTTTTATAACAGCTTTGATTGTGATAGCTAAAACTTGAATTTACTTTAACTAGTGAATATTAAACTGTGGTACAAACACACCATGAAAAATTACTCAGCAATAAAAAGGAACAAACTATTGATTCACCCAATAACATGGATGACTCTCCAGAGAATCATGCTAAGTGAGAAAAGAGAATCTCAAAGATTACATATGGAAAAATTCTATTTATATAACATTCTTGAAGTAACAAAATTACAGAAATGAAGAACAGGTTAGTGGTTGTCAAGGGTTAATGAGAGAAAAGTTAAGAAAGAAATCAATGTGGCTTATTGTAAAATATTCCTTTTAATCTTTTCTTCATAATTTTCATAATTAAAAAGATATTTTTATCATCTTTCCATTTAAATATGTTTTTTTAATCAAGAATCCAAGTCATTACAAAAAAATAAATAAATAAAAGAATCCAAGTTGTTTAATAGAAGTCCAAAGGTGTAAGCTCAAATTCTGTTAAAAATAATTAACTTTTTTGAACATTTGACTCTGATTTTAGGCAACAAATTTTATTGATACTTTTGTTACTTTTAAGAGGAAATCACATCATAATCATTATGTATTTTTGATAATATCTCTTAATAAATATCGCTGTATTATCATTTAAAATCTTTTTATATATTAAACAGCTTTTTCATTTGCTCTGCCTCAGCAAGGTAAAATTGCAATGTATGGTGAAACCTGTAACAAATCTTCATCCAAATTCTCATTCTTTACTATTCTAGGGGTAATACTAGCTTCTCATTTCTACTTCATTCTCTTTCAATGGTACACTTTCATTTTAAATTTAAAAATTTGCCCATATATACCTTTTAAACTAGAACAATTTATTTTAAAAAAAATTAAAACTACTGATTTCAACACCATTAAAAGTGTTCCCAAATTCGAAGAAAGGAGCAAAGGCAAATGCTGAAGTTTTTCTCTCATGGCTAGTAACAGTAAACCACTATACCCTTATTTTCAATATATAGCAGGGATAATACATTAGGCATGAGATTTGGAAAGAAACGAAACTGCGAATAAGGATGAATGAGAAGGATGGACAAGATATCTATTTCATGTTTACTGACAATGAAAAAACAAAAGATATAAGAAGAATTTAGCTACCATTTTTATTTTCAAAAAACAATTAATTTGTTTCTTCTAATCATATAAGTTTTAATCTAAGAATATATGCATTATATAGAAATAAATAGAAGCAGCTACTTGCAATGATTGGGCTCCCAGAAAGAGAACAGCTCTCAAAGTGAAGCCTGGAGGGCTTGGTGCTGACTCACATCCTGCTTCTTTAAGATAAAGGCTACATATAGTAATCTCAGAATTCCTGTGTCCACAAAATTAGTTCTCAGACACCTCCAAATGCAGATGTCTTTCTGACTTTGGAAGAGTTACTCTTTTCCTGATGCTAGTTTATTTGGCTTCTTGAGAATAAATATTTCTGGTTTTCTTAAAGTCACATCTATTTTTTTTCTCAAAGACGAATATTTCTAGTGTTTTTCCTGAATCTCAGAGGGGGTCTATATCACAAATATCAACATCTTAAACAACATCATCATCACTGTCCTCATCAAATTTGGTAAATTCATTATGAAATATCTGCCTAAGGGTAAATATATTCCAGGGAGACCTAAAAATGTTTGCTTTTAACTACACTCATTTCTTAGTCATGGTCATCTAGATTGTCACCTCCTTCCATTTTGACAGAATGGATCTCTAATTCACCCAGGTAAATTCTATTTACTTGTTGGAGCCAAGATGGGTTATTTTCTTCTAGCTTTGGAAGAGAAAGTTGATATAATAGAAATATCTGTATAAAGATATTTAAAGATGATGAACTAACATAGAGTCCCCTGTTGCTAGTATATTCTGTGCATCCTGGGATGACTGAGAAACCGAATGCAAACTCAAATGGGTTGAATGTCAACTCTTTGTGAGAAGAATACAGTCATGCAAGTGGTCTTTCTCATTCATAGAAATGAAAACTCTAGATAAAGTGCCGCTAATAGATTCATTTAAAGAAGACATTTATATGATCATCCTTCTAAATTTATATTAATATAGATTAACTGAAAAAGGCTAATGATTATTCCTATCTATTTGTATTACGTTATTTTTTTTTCTCTTTTACTTGAGGACAAGATTATGTTAGGAAGTCTAAACAGATAACTTTATATCTCTACTTATTTTCCTTAAAAAATGAACCTTTCAATCACTTAGATACTTAAGATATAAGTGATTTCTCTTCTGACTTATAAAACTTAAAAAATGAACCTTTCAATCACTTAGATACTTAAGATATAAGTGATTTCTCTTCTGACATATGTATGTTTACAGAGATGTAAACATACTCTGAGATTTTGCAATGACTAGGTTGAAATGGGTTTGAAAATTCACAAAAGGCTATTTGTTTTAGACTCTATCTCAAGAATTTTTTTTTTCTGAAAGCATTCTAAGAACATTCTTATAACCCTATTTTACTGACAATATATCTTTAAAGCGTAGTCCTGAAAAGAGCATTATTACTTATGTTCAATGAAAACAGAAGAATTTGTGTACCCGTACTAAGGCAGAAATTCTAGCACTAAAACAAGAAAAAGCTATGAGATCAAAACATATCTTTAGAGAAAAATTCTGGAGGGTTTGTTATATGGTACTAAGAATTGTCTTTATAGGTTGGACTTGGGACATTTTTTCCTTTGTTTTCCTAAAATTCTGTAGTTCTCCTGAATCATAAGTGTTATTTTCAAAAGAGGAAAAAAACTTGTTTAAATTTCAAAAGTTAATATTCATGGAAGGGAAGAACAATTAGAAACGCGAGTTCTTTCCTATTTAAAAATTAATTCTGAACATGAATTTTTGTCAAAGCAAATTTCACATGTGAATAAAAAGACCATTAATTAAACGACCATTAATAAAATACCACTAATTAAAAGACTACATATAATATGTGAATGAAACTGGATTTATAATGCATTTTAGCTTTTTAGCAATACAATCTAGAATATTTTTAAATAATATATAATCAGGAACAAATTATTAATAAAACAAAATGCAATCAAGTGTCAGATTTTAGCATTAATCGTAGGTAAACTGAATGTATTTCCAGGAATATAAGCATTCATGTTGGGGAAATAGTTTCATCGGATATAGAGTTTAATAATTGAAATATTAAGTTCTTTAAAATAAAGAAAACTGTAAGTACATATTGGGAGTTTATTATATGTTTAATGCTTTATGTAAACAATCTATGACATGAACTTATACCTCCAGTTTACTTATAATAAAACAGAAGCCAGGAGAGGTTAAATAAATCTCTAGTGAGTGTCAGATGTAGGGTTTTATGCCATGATCTAGTTTATACATTTAATCATTATGTTAAAGTGCATTGCATTGACTCAACAATCCTTTATATTTATTACTAATGCTGCTTTCTGATTCTTTGGTCTTTAGTTATTTTTGTTGTAAATTAAAATGAAGGATAAACTTATAGTGTTCTGAAAACACACAAGGGGCCTAAAATGCAAATTAATTTATAGTGTAGCCTCTAATTAGCTATAATTACAATATTTAATAATGAAACATCTATCTTTAGAGATAAATTGTTTCACTGAACTCCACTAGCACTACAATATGCTAATAACAATCAAAAGCATTATTCACATGCTGTCAAGAAATATAAAAGTACGTATTATTGCCAACCCTGAACTATTCTTCCAGTAAAACAAATTTAATATGGAATCTGAGTAAAAGAAAAATAAATTATGTAATTGTCCATAATTTACCTCCACTTAAAGTAGCATGTCTTAATCCTACAGGACACTTTCACTCATACACATGTGCGCACATGTGAAGACACATTCACTCATTTGGAAAGTTTTTCATTTATGAAACTATTAAAGAATTTTTCTGAATAGAGGAGGTCAATGAAAGTACTCACCAGTATGCATTAGACATTTAAACAACTGCAGGCACTGCCACAATCACAAATATCACAGCTAAAAGAGGAATTTTATCAGAATCTGATCCCTTTAAGACTACGACATTAAGCAGTAATGTTTAACTTAGTCATATTTTTAAAGGAATATTTTTGAGGAATCTATTATAGTCAGTTTGCAATTATCACCACCTACTAATGAGCTTTAAAAGTTATTTTATCCTTTTTCCAATCTATGTAGGGTTAGTGGGAAGAATATAAAAAATTAGGAATGATTTATGAATTGTGTTTGCTCCTTGTGAATTAGGCAGGAGGAAGTGCTAAGATTATTGAATATCAGAATAGCTCATGACTTTACATTTTGTTTGCTTCTAAGGAAGAATAACAGTTCTGTGTTGTCTTTAAATAAACATATAAGCATCAAAGATTGCAGCAGTAAGTAATAATAAACCATATTTTGCTTTAGGATATAATGAAAGAACCAACTCAATAGCTACAATGTGATGTCTTAAATCAACTTTTAAGATCAAAGAACAAAGTGATATTACTGCTATTTGGAGTTTTGAAAAAGAATAGGAAAACAAATGAACAAAAGAAAATTCAGCTTACCAAAGGTGCTAATAGGTATAAATTTTATTTGCAAAAAGAAAGGATAGCTTCTCCTAAAAATGAGATTGCAGGGCATGAAATATTAAAAATATGAACAGCCAAAGACAGTCTGAATTAAGTAGAAATTTCAGTGTATTCATCTGTAATTAATGGACAATTATAAAAATAAAAATAATATGTATTTTTTTATATATTTTATAGTTGAACTCCTCAAAGAACAGTAAGTGTGATTAATAGATCTTTCTTAGCCTCAATGCTAATAAATATAATTTCCTCAAATAATTTACAAAGCAGAAAATCTGGATTTTTTGTTTGTTTTAGAAATACCAAATGATGCTTTTATTCAACTATTTATATAAAAGAAATTAAATTTTTATTTTAATTTTTTAGTCTAAGAAATACATTATAATTTCTAGATGATAATTTTAATAATATTTATCTTAGCCTATTTTTTGTATCCAAAAGTATGCCCTTCAATTTGCTTCAAATTGTTGCCTAACCAGTGGCTATAAGCTCTTACAATGACAACTATTATCCATTATCCAGCACTTGACATGCCAGCTCAACATCACTATATTAACTGACTGTCAAATTTTCTTATTCCCTGTGGGGCCTTCTCTCTTAAGATTGATGAGGTGCAACACAGTGTTTAAGCTGCCTTCCTGACTTGACAAACAGCAAGAGTGGTCCCTGCACAAAATGAAGGAGGGAGGGTGAAGGAAGGAGAGAACCACTGTGTATCCTAGAATAAAGCAGCCTCACATGCTTGCTTTCCAAGGCAATTAAAACTTTCTTTCTCAGATTTTATATTTCACTCAAACACAGAACTTACTCTTCACTTAAAGGGCCCCAAAGCTTCACTGGTACATATTGAAAAATGTAACAATTAGAGAGGGATTGAACTTTCATCTCTCAGACATTTTAGAGACTCTCAGATAAAAGTTGCTGCTCCTTCCAAGTTTAAATACACTGAAACTCTAATCGCTTCTTAGAATTCCCCAAATGGTGGCATCACTTACTTTTTAACTATTCAATTCACTCTGGCAGAGCTAGGGTAATAAAACTCATCATATTCTAATTTTCAGACAGCTTGATAGAACCAATGTTCTTGGTATAAAGTGTAATGAGGTACTTTTTTTCCCACAGGAAAGTCTTCGACTCATATGCTCTGATGCCAACTAGCCTTCACATCTGCTGTTTCACCATTGATAGCTGTAACTTGGCAGGCCAAACTAGTGTCTGATGAAGCAGCTTTACTCAAAGGAACCATTTTATTTCTTGCAATGGGAACATAGTAAAATGGTGTTGGTTTTCTGTAGGCCTTATGCAAATCCCTGTAATAAACATAGGATCAGGTCTCGCATACAATGAATTGTGTGTTAGGATAGGCAGAGAGAATACAACTTTCTTTGGTAAAAATAACCGCCTCAATATGCCAATAAATTAAATGCATAATAAAAAATTGTTTTAAATATTTATTTAAAACATGATGAATTAATATCAAAATCACATTAGATGCTGATGACTATAATCTTATTTCATTAAATACCAACCTTATTTCATTAAATAAAATACCAACCTTATTTCATTAAATAAAATACCAACCTTATTTCATTAAATAAAATATTACCATTTAACCTAATGTTAATCATAATCCATTATCCACAACCAGTATCTTGACATCATTAATAACATTAAAATTTAGAAGAATTAGAGACATGATATGGCTACAAAAATCTTTGCTGAGATATTTCTTTTAGATTTCTAGAAAAGGTGTCTGATAGCAAATAAAGAAAACATTAACCTGAACAAATGAAAATTTTAGTAATAATATTATTAATTTAAACTGACAGCTCAGATATGTCAGGGTTCATATAAAGATTTTAAGTTTCGTTTCATTTAATTAAGTAAATAGAAAAATTAAAACAGTAAACTAAATTATCCACAAACCTGAATACATGAAACAAATAAAAATTTCAAAATGAAGATTCTGTTTATTCTAAATAGCCATAGAGTTATTACCTAATTAGTAACTTACAAGCACGTTAGCAAGAATGAATTTTTGGCTCGGAAGCCTAAGTATATTCTGTTTTTCATCACCTAAGTTAGAGCAGAATGTCACATTGTAGGAGCATTTTTTTTTTTTTTTCAGTTTAGATCTGCAGGGGGACATTGAAGAATTCTAAAGTGGTACAAAGGAAGACATAAATTAGAATTGTGTAATAATTTGTCCCTAATAGTATATATAGGTGCATTTTTTGTTCCACAACAAGGAAAGGAATGACAGTGGTTTACCAAATATTATAGGATACTACAATAAACTCAGGCAAGGAAACTATGAGCCCAAACTTCAAATCATTGCTCAGAACCTAACTATATATACCTATAGAGTAAGGCACTTCATGTCTTCTTAATCTCTTTCCCATTAGGTAAACACAAAGGTCACAGTACAATCCTTCTAGAACTCTAATATGTACCCTATTGGTCTCTTCTTTAATTTTCCCTACCCTCCACCACAGTAGAAGAAACTGCAGTAAAGGCTTATAAAGAAAAGGTGAATTAATTAACACATCAGATTCCATAGAACATATATTTTCTCAACATTTATTCAGAGACACAAACAAAAGTCAGGGTTTACCCCATCATACTTTTCTGAGAAAGGAGAAAGCTCTAACCTTCTTTATCCTGCTACACGACAAATCTCAGGCAGATCTATAAAGAGCCTCCAGGAATGGTGTTTAAAGTGAAGGTATAATTAGATTATTTACTCTCAGGAAATCTCTGTTGGAAAAGTTTTTAAAGACAATTGAGGTAAAAAATTCAAAAGAAGTAAGAATGTGATCAGTTTATTTTATGCCTGTGTTTGATATTTTGTGGGATCTGGGTTTCAGAGAAGAAAAATGGGAAGTAGATATAATCAGTTATTAATTATTGATGCCAATAATGAAAATATTATTTAAATTTGAAATTAAATTAACTCTTCTTACACAATAGAATCACCAGAGGAGGTTATAAAAAATTCAGATGCCCAGGATCCTACCTTGAGATTTTTTAAATTACTTAGTCTACAGAGGGGCCTGAAGCCTCAGTATTCTCTAAAAGGTCCTCAAGTAATTCTAATGTTCTAATGTATAGACAGGGTGTGACTACTGATTTAAACAAATGGAAATTTTAAAGATGCTTAAAATTTAGCAGATGGTAGCCCCAGATAGGACAAAATAATTATCTTACCCTTGAAAAAAGAAAATTGGTGTAAAAATCAAGACTATTTCATCATTTATCAGAGTGATATGATTGCTTGTTATAGACAAGACTATATTTCCATGTGCTATACATGCCATTCAGTCCTACTGGTTGTAGCACAGCTATATCTCCTACGACTTCGGTAGATAAAGACTGGGCCCATAAGTTGAAGTAGTGCTCTAAGTGGAGATCCTGGTAAAATTATCAGTATCACTAACTTTGCTGGGCTATGGTCTAGAACTTATGATGCTTATGTAGCAGGGTACAACCTATCAACAAATCAAACATTTTAGTCACAAAACTTTGATGATAATATACCTATGCTCATGTTAATATCTTTTTTTAAAATTAGTTTCTAGGCATAGAGACAATATCCCTATATGAGACTCAAAGCTGAAAATTGAGAACTTTTCCACCTTAAATTACTGAGGAGAAATGGAAGATGTCATTACTAAACATAAATTGACTCCAAGTAAAAAAAAAAAAAAAAAAAAAGCCTACAAGCAAAGCTATGCGGCCAGTTAGTAACACAACTCATATGCAAGTATTTAAGAAATAATCTCTGTACTTATTTTAGTACTATAATAAATTTCTAATTATTATATTGTCAAAGAACTCCTTCAAGATAGTGGTAGAAAGTGATTAAAACATGTATAATAGTAAATATGGTATGTAATGAAGGACATACCCAATTTCTATCCATGTGCATTATTTGTCTAAAAATCATTGAACCTCTTCTTTATTATGACCATACATAACTGGAAATTTGCTATACAAAATATAAAAGACATATAAAGTGTAAGTTCACTAATGCATAGCATAGTGATTATAGTCAACAATACTGTATTATCAACTTCAAAACTGCTAAGAGACAAGATCTTAATTGTTCTCACCACAAAAAAGAAATGATAATTATATGATGTGATAGAGGTGTTACCTAACACTAAAGTGCTTATCATATTGCAATATATAAGCTTATCAAATCACACATTGTACACTTAAACTTACACAATGTTATATGTCAATTATCTCTCAATAAAAATAAACAAAATAAAGTGAATTCAAAAGTAATTTTAGATGATCTTTCTTCTAAAACTATTTTGTCAATTTTCTGCATATGCAAAATGTAACTTTCAAAAAATTTGATCATGAATACAATAAGAGAAAAATAAACACTAATTTCATAAAACACTTTTCTATGTGAAAAGTACAGTAAGGTGCCATTTTGAGAATTTACTCTTCTAACGTATAAATCTCTTCACAGTAAATGTATTATACTCACATTATCACCACTGTTCTAAATATAAACAATAAGTAAAAAATCGCAGAAAGTAAAAAAATATGAGAAATGTCCAATGAATGGTGTATGATTCTAAATCCATTTATTAACTGCATGCAGTAAACTGCCAACTTTTTACATTTTATCCATCAACTAAAAAATTACTTATGTTCTTTTGGCCTTTAAAAAGCAAAACTCACTCAAGCTTTCAAGGAATCATTACAGGCATGCAGCACAAGCAATTCAGGCTTAAAAACCTATACTATCACCCCAGCATAATTTAATTTTAGAAGACCATTGAACTGATAAGCTCAGAATAAGGAGCAGACTATAAAGAACATGTTATAGCTGTATTTGCCCTAATTGCTTAAGGCAAATGTTTTAGAAACTTAATCTGATCAAATAGTCGAGGTCATATGGGTGAGCCAAAATGACTAACACACTTAGCTCTTCTCAGTAGTGATGGCTATGCCATAATATCTTTGGTTATTACTTTTATTGTTCATACTATGAGTCCCTTGGTTATTGCTTTTATTATTAACAAGTCACTTAACCTCTCCATGGCCCAGTTTCCTCATCTGTTAAATGAGCATAATAATAATTGCTTTCTACCTTCCTTACGAGTGAAGATTAATGAGCTGGCATTTAAAATGTATTTTGAGTTCTCCTAAAGAGGGAGACTATGCATAAAGAAAAATAGAAGAAAACAAACTATATTTGTTGCTAGAAACCAGAAGATAAAACCTTTCCCTCCAGATGGAGTAATCTACTTGTTTGCATTCCTAATACTATCCAAATAAATTGACTTACACTTCCAAATAATTTGACTCTTAACCCAAGGTTAAGATGGAAATGTCATAAAGTGCTACATATTTTGAAGAAATGTTTTTAGCTCTCCACGGAATAGCAAAATTTTGAAAGTAATCACATACATTCTATCCAAAACCCTCTGTCATAGGTGTTCCATAAATTAATTAAATATTCATTGTTCCAGTAGATAACTGTATAGAATATGATAAAAGAAGTGAGTTGCTACCATAAAAACGGAAGTAAATATATAAAACTGATTAAGGGTCACATAGCGGATGATAATGACATCATTAGAGGAGAATGGGAAAATGGGAATCTGTGAATATAGGGGCAGACAATATTTTTAAAGTATGCCTTGTAGTAACTTGGAAGATAGAAAATGCATGAATAATCTTTTAGACTTGGCCCCCCAAAACATCCAGGCAAAATGGCAAAATATTCAAGGTATCAGTTAGTTATTTTAGCTATGTAGAATAAGGTAGTATAAGAAAGAGATCGAGTATTAACAAAGAACAACAAAGAGGATAAGAAGGAGAAGGAGAAGGGGAGGGGAGGGAAATAATTTAAAAGAACTGGGTGGTTTCCAAATAATTTTGAGGAGAAACAGAGTTAGAACTTGCATGGTTCAGTAATAAAAATGTTTCTAATCTTCAGTGTCTCCACCTAGTAAAAGTTCTCAAAATTGTTTCAACACAGCGCCAGGCCTTAATTTAAGATCAAATTAAGTATGTTGCCTTGAGGTGCTTTGTTAAGACCCCTGAAAAAGCTAAAGCAATGCCTTGTAGATTTTCTTCTTTGGATAAAGAGCTTCTAGCTCAAAATAGCAATAATCAAGTTTAGAGAGAAAGGCCTCTTAAAAAGAACTATGGGTGTGGTTTTCAGTGGTCTCCAACCTTTTTGGCACCAGGTACTGGTGCTCCTTTGAGAATCTAATGCCTCATGGTCTGAGGTGGTGCTGAGGCAGTGATGCTAGCACCAGGGAGCAGCAGGCTCACCCATCACTCACCTCCTGCTGTGCGGCCTAATTCCTAACAGGCTGCACACTGGTACTGGTCTGTGGCCTGAGGGTTGGGGACCCCTGGTTTAGATTATAAATGGACTCAGATGGATACATTTACAAGTCATAAAAGTTTAGCAGAAATGGTACTGCCAGAAGAACTGCCACTCTGCTATAAAAGAAACAAAGTCTATTCAAAATGTAGAAAAGTCTTGGGTCAACAAGTTTAGAAGAGGAGGACAGCTGACTTGTAAGCTAATTAAAGGTTTACATTAAATACCACTAACGGGTTTGGGTTTTTTAAGTAACATTATTGTGCCAATCAATAATTAATATAGCCCAAGCCATATGCAGAGTCTGTTCTGAGAACTTGAGATCAAAGTGTGGATGATATAGATTCAATCCCTGTCCTGCTGCCCAGTGTAGTGTGGTTACAGAGGAACCAAACAAATATAGTTTGGTAAGTATTAAATTGCTTGCTGTTCTGAGTACCTCACTTTATCTCATCATATAGGCATTATATCATCTTATATCATCACAAGAATAAGAAAGATGAGGACAGTACAATAAGATATTTAGAGAGAGAAAGAGAGCGAGAGAGAAAGAGACCATATTCATACAACTTTTCATACAATATATTGTTATAGTCTTTCTACTTTATTATTAGTTATCATTGCTAATGTCTTACTGTGACTAATTTATGAATTAAACAGGTATGTATGTATAGGAAAAAAACTAATGTATATAAAGTTTGGTACTATTTGTGGTTTCAAGCATGCACTGGAGATTTTGGAACATATCTCCAATGTTCCAAGGGTAAGGGAATACTGCTATATACTACTTCAAAATACATAGACTAGAAAAGAGCTTTTAAAAATTGCTCCACAGATTTTTTTAAATTTCACTTATTAAATTATTCTCTCTTACTGACAGCAATAATCAGAAGAATGAAGTAATTTAAGTTAGATAAACATAGTGTGATCTCTCTTAAATCTATTCCAAAATTGTTTATCCAATTGTCAGTCTTAGAAACATAATTGACTTGACTATGATTAAAATCATTCTAAATTCTGAATTTTTTAAATTAAATTTTAGCCATGTATTCTAAAAATACTAATATATATATAACATCTATCAAGCTTTTACCTGGTGCTTAGTATATCACCCAGAACTTTTACTTAATATTCAAAAAATATTATGAAAATGGTTCTGTTAGTCATTCTTATTTAGAGATTTGAAGTCAGAGTTTTCTAAGAAGCAAGTGTCTTACCTAAATGTAGTCAACAGGAGGTGAAGCCAGGAATTAAGCTCTGGTTTCTCTGATTACATAGTTTTTTCATTCTTAACAACTATTCTAAATTGTAGACTCTATGTTTTCAGAAATATTAAATGATTTAATAATAGATATTTGATGCCACTTAAATGTCCTTTTAATATGTGGCATAATTTTTGTAATAACCATAAAAGAGGACATATATCTCCTTCAATATCATCTTTCTTTGGAAGGACAGTCTATATTCGTATATGTGTAAGGCAGAGATTTCAGTTAGACCAAGTCCAGGAGGGATCTTATTGAACTTGGAAAACCTGAGTCATGGTTGCATAGAAACAAGGTGATTCAGCATCATTTTGTAAAACATATGACTCACTTTGAAAATATAAAGATTCTCAAAAGAGACCAAAACACTTACAGGCTCTAGCTGAGTTATTTTTGAGCACGTAATCTATATGTATTCATTCTCTTAATCTTTATACTTCAGAGAGAAAAGAATGTGCTTGTTGCTTGGCAACATTTTACATAGTGTTCAGCCCTAGGGTAAAATTTCACTTCCACTACACCAAGTTCCCAGATTCCAAGAAGGAGGTTTTGAGTCTTCCTTGTTTTTCAATAAATTCCCTGGCCCTCAGCTATTTTATTATTTAAATATGATTAAGATAGAATAGATAACCCAGAAATAAATCCATGCCTATATGGTCATTTAACCTACAACAAAGGAGGCAAGAATATACAATGGGATAGAGACAGTCTCTTCAACAAATGGTGTTGAGAAAACTGGACAGATACATGCCAAAAAATAAAACTGGATCACCTTCTTACAACATATACAAGGATAACTCAAAATGGATTAAACACTTACATGTAAGACCTGAAACCAAGAAAACATAGATAGTAAACTCTCTGATACTGCTATTAGTAATTTTTTTCTGATATATCTACTTGGACAAGAGAAACAAAAGAAAAACATAAACAAATGGGACTACATCAAACTAAATGGTTTTTGCACAGCAAAGGAAACCATCAACAAAATGAAAAGAAAACTTACTGAATGGGAGAAGATATTTGACAAGGGGTTAAATCCAAAATTTATAAAGAACTCATACAACTCAACAAGAAAAAATAACTAATACAATTAAAAAATAGACAGAAGAGCTGAATAGGTATTTCTCCAAAAAGGACATATAGATGGCCAATAAACATATGAAAAGATGCTCAAGGTCACAATTGATCAGAGAAATACAAATGAAAACCACAATGAAATATCACCTCATGCTTGTCAGATTGGCTATCAGCAAAAAATCAAAAAACGAGAAATGTTGGCTAGGATGTGCAGAAAAGGGAAAAATTATACAGCCACTATGGAAAAAAGTATGGAGGTTCTTCAAAAAATTGAAAAAAAAAAAACAACTACCTTTTGAGCCAGTAATTCCATTTTGGGGTATTTATCCAAAGAAAACCAAAATACTAGTTTATAAAGATCTATACACCCCTATGTTCACAGCAGCACTATTCACAATAGCCAAGATAGGAAGTAACCTAAGTGCCCATCTATAGACGATTGAATAAAAAAGTTATGGTACATATATACAATGGAATATTATTCAGCTATTAAAAAAATGAAAGCTTACCATTTGCAATGACATGCATGAACCTAGACAATATTATGCTAAGTGAAATAAATCAGACAGAGAAAGACTTTTTGATTTCACTTATAAAAGGAATCTAAGGAACAAAAGAAAAGAACAAACTGAATGAAGACAGACTCATAAATACAGAGAACAAACTGGTGATTGCCAGAGGGTTGGGAGTTGCGGGGCTGGATGAAAAAAGTGAAGGGATGAAGAAGTACAAACTTCTTGTTATGAAACAGTCCTGGGGATTTAGAATATAGTATAGGATATATAGGCAATATTATTGTAATGGTTGTCTGTAGTACCAGATGGATGCTAGAGTAATTGGGGGAATCACTTCATGGATTGTATAAATGTCTAACTTTTTTAAATTTAAGAAATAAAAAATGAAAACAAAGAACATATTGATGATACAATACAGTATCTATTGTTTACATGGAATAACCCTGAAGAGTCACCATCTTCTCAATTTTGAGCTATTTTGCCCATCATGACTTACATCTATCCTGGGAAGAATGTGTATTGAGTATAAGGAATGTAGAAATGAAAAAGATAAAACTGTTCTTGAAGACAATATATACTCATAAGATCAATGAACAAAGTCAAGCATGTTCTTTGGAAACAAAATTATTTAATGTTGTAGAATGGCTATATAACTGTCTCTGTGTAGACTGAGGACTTACCCCTTTAAGGCTGGGTATCGTGAACCAGCTCTTCTTGGTTGTAGTAACAAAACTATACCATTCTTTAAAATAATTTTCTAGAACTGAGCATTCCAGAACAATTAGCTAACAGCAGGGTCTTGTTAAATTAGTAAAAACAAGATGGAAATTTCCTTAGAAATCAGTGCCTTACGGTGCTTCCTAGAGTGTCTGTATGCATTAGTGTTAATTAAGAAATAAAAGAGTGGTATCAGATGTAAATAGACTGTACGCAATAGTCCCTGGTTCACTGCAGAGTTTCAAAATGAGCATTCAATTGCTTCAATTCCAGATTTCTAGGGAATTTCTTGAAAATTTCATTTCCATTGGCTAACGTAGGTATACAGTTTAACAAGCCAAAATATGAAGTCGAAATTGGTATCATTTAGGGCTACACTAAAATAATTAAAGAAAAACCGAATTTCAACATGTCCTTTTAAATTCTAGTTTCAAAAGTAAGAATTCGGCATGTGATAAAGTTATCAACATAAAATTATTGTCAACTTAGTAATTATCATTATGCGGTTTTTATTATGACTAGTGTACATTCCAGAAACCTTCAATTCTATAGAAAGAAAGTCTGTGCTGTTGGAAACAGAAAGTTGTTTCATGTCTATTACCTCTGGGTGCTAGAGGCACCCTCACATGTGAGAAAGAAAAACAAGAAATAAAAGAGTAAGAAAAAAAGTTAATAATAAGGAAAAGTGAAGGTAGGCAAATGATGCTGCAGGGAGCAATTGAACTAAGAAAAAGAAAAGACCAGAATACTGGAAAGACTGAAAAGGCAAAAAGGGGAGAAAATAAGCTTTCAGCTTTAAAGATGTGAAAAGGGAGAATTTTTAAAAATTGATTTTCTAGAGATAAAACTTTTTTGTAATATATAAGAGCTTTCAAACAGGATATTTGAGTCTTCTGCAAAACAAAAATAATATTAAAACTCAAGCATTTGTGAAACAGAAATAATCACTTCTGGTATGAAATCACTTGTGTTATTTTACAAATTCAACTTCAAAAGTCTCTTGAATACTGTAATAATTTAAATGCAATATGTATTCACTGCCTGCAAAGTTATTTATACTAACAATGCATATTTAGCAATTTCAACAGTTGATTTCTTTTTTTAAAAAGTGAATAAGAAAAGCAATCTCTATTAATTATAAATAGTAAATGGGGGAAAATCGATCAATTGCAATTAACATATTCAAATAGCACCATACTGATCATAATGCTTTACTCATATTTAGATAATAAATTTGAATAAATAATAATATTTTCCAATTAAATGTAAAATATGTATCCATGCTTTAATCTAGCCATGTGAGATATTCACTTTGAAAATAATTAAATTTTAAGAATGACAAAAATTTGATGAAACAATCAAATATATCTCATTCTTTGGATATTTAGAGTCCTCTAGAACACTAAACAAAAAGTTAATTTGGTTTAGTTAGAATTTTCACAAAGAAAATTACATAATTTTTTGCCAAAACTGCTGTTTTAAGTTGTATAAAACCCAGTTCTATAACTCCAACTAAACTATAATCACCTTGAAAGTGAGAATTAGATTATACTTACTTCAGAATAAGCAATACATAATGCAATTTCTGGCACTCAACAAGCACTTGATAGACATTTGATGAAAGAATTTATTTTATAACTTGAGTCAATTATTTAAAAAAAAAAAGAAAAATATCTAACACTTGTACTATATATTTAACTGCCTGTGCATTTGTGTCAAGTGAAAGAAAATACCAATGCTTATAAATTTGCCCAACCTACAAAGAAATTAAAAATATTTGGTAACATATTACAGCAGTTATGAAGCAATACTGACTCCCTAAAGTGAAATTTGTTACTCTGGCCCAGTGAGATCAGCTGCAATAAGGAGAAGAAAGGGATGATAAAGAGGAGAACAAACATTCTATATGCCGGGAACTTGGTAAAAGCACACTTTGCATTTAAATTTTCCACAGGGCTGTCCCTCTGGAAACCACTGCAAGCTCAATAGGGTAGCCCATTTTCAGATTCTGTGCCTCTCAGAATATTAAGTGGATGAATGTATAGATAACAAGAACTATTTCTGTTTTTTTTTTTTCTTTTAACCCTATTTCCCTTCCTTTTCTGTAGGCTTCTGAACAAATAAATCTTGTCTCATCTTAACAGAAAGAAATGTATATATGGGGAATATTCTTACATGTAATCATTTTATTCTTCTAGAATAACCAAGCCTTGTATCAATTTTTAATAAATATATTACTTATTTGTTTTACATTCAAAGATAAAATCATGTTGGGGGAAAAAAATGTTACTTTTAGGTAGATTTTCTGCCAAACAAAAATAGAATACTTGTAAAGCCGAAACTCCTTGCCATTTGCAAATATTTTTAAATGTTTTGCCTTAATGGTCATATA
This sequence comes from Pteropus alecto, assembly GCF_000325575.1. Lineage (NCBI taxonomy): Eukaryota > Metazoa > Chordata > Mammalia > Chiroptera > Pteropodidae > Pteropus > Pteropus alecto. The sequence continues at coordinate 206,019 of NW_006494614.1, forward strand.
TTTCGTTGTATATCTTTCTACCCCCTCAAGTCTATGCTATTGATAACACGGTGTTGTTACATTCTTATATTCATTGATAGAGAAATATTTGTTTGCACTCTATCATTTTAATACATTAATTTTAGATAACCAATAGGTCTTACCTTGAAAAATGTCATAGTTGCACCATCCTCCACCGCGCCGTACTCTATCTTGGTTTGTTTAGCTAAATCATCGGCAGAGTCAATAGGGGATTCCATCCGCTCCACTGTCAGAAAGGCGGCTAAGTTAGCAGTATACGAAGAAATGATGATAAGTGTGAAAAACCACCAAATGCCTCCCACTATCCTGGTGGACAGCGCTTTGGGCATGAGCTCAGAACCTAACAGAGATTTGGGGGAAAAGGTGAAACGAATACAGAGAATTTGGTCAGCAGTCAGGTACTTTTGGTGACAGTGGCAGAATGGAATCACTGTGTAATAAAAACTTAAATCATAGATTTACATATTGCTTTAGAAAGCAGCAACAATCATTGGGAGAGCAGAGGGTAATTTCAGTTAATAAGCAGTCTCTTAGGACACTTGTGGTTAAGTATAGTGACAGGAGACTCAAATTCTACTGGAGACAGTGCAAAGTAACAATTAAATATTAATGAGTGAAAAACCTTTATGCAAACAGCATTAGAAGGAGAAAACAAATCTTTCTAGTTTATAAACCACATGTATAGTTTTTCATTTCCTTGTTAGAAATGTGGGTTTTAGAAGAAATGATTTAACGTATGTTCGGATCCATTGTTTAGAAAGTTTTACATAAAGTTTTATTTTTCATGTTCATGAAGCTCTAAACTTTTGTTCATCTTGCCATTTAAAAAAGTCACGTTGTATAAAATAATTTCAATACCCATGTTTCTTGAGATGTGTGACTTTAGTCCAGTTTTTATTTCAAAATAGGGTAGTAAATTATTTGCTATGTATAAACTAATGTCTCCTATCACTATAGTTGGCTTTAACGAGGTATATCAAAATAAGTAGTTAAATTGTCACAAATTTATTTTCACACACATATATATATTTCATAAATATATTAAATATATGGCTGGAGTTGCCTGCTCATGGTATTAATAAGAGAATGGGATCTGAATTATATTTTACTTTTTATTATTATTAATTTTAATTGATTTAGATTATAAAATAAAATCCTAACAATTTTAAAAATCAAGTCTAATAGTTTTACCACATTATTTACATTATATACATTATTTACATTCTTAATGTTGAAGTTAATACATATCAGCAGGTATTATTTTTTATTAAAAAGTATACTAAATTCATGGATATATATAATATATTACTGTTCACTTTTTATCATTTTGAATCTATAATCAAGAAAGCATTGGATACAAATTACTTAATTTTTAATTGAGTTTGAGTAAAATGGAATGAAGCAAAGATGGACGTCATTTGCTGATTTATTTTATAATCATATATTTAATGTAATCACTGATGCAGTAAGGTAACATATCTTTAGATAGAGTGAAAAATGCAACAAATTATGCATGTTAACATTGAAAAGAAGTGGTATTATGACTGGAATATATCAAAGCAGCCCATCTTACACTACAGGTCATCTTACTCTTGCAATTTCAAACAAACAAACAAAATTTTAAAAAGTAGACAGACTTGGACATGACAGCCAACTCCAGCTCCAGACTCTGCCTACCGCTCTGTAAGGCAAAA